>NC_138727.1:35356486-35613986 GCF_965113295.1 Leuciscus leuciscus | reverse complement strand
TGCTGCGTAACACGAGAATAAACCTCATTGGTTCTTGCAGAAGCTCAAACGTGCTGCGTAACACAAGAATTAACCTCATTGGTTCTTACAGAAGCTCAAACGTGCTGCGTAACACGAGAATGAACCTCATTGGTTCTTACAGAAGCTCAAACGTGCTGCGTAACACGAGAATGAACCTCATTGGTTCTTACAGAAGCTCAAACGTGCTGCGTAACACGAGAATAAACCTCATTGGTTCTTGCAGAAGCTCAAACGTGCTGCGTAACACAAGAATGAACCTCATTGGTTCTTGCAGAAGTTCAAACGTGCTGCGTAACACGAGAATTAACCTCATTGGTTCTTACAGAAGCTCAAACGTGCTGCGTAACACGAGAATAAACCTCATTGGTTCTTGCAGAAGCTCAAACGTGCTGCGTAACACAAGAATGAACCTCATTGGTTCTTGCAGAAGTTCAAACGTGCTGCGTAACACGAGAATGAACCTCATTGGTTCTTGCTGAAGCTCAAACGTGCTACATAACACGAGAATGAACCGCTCAACCGCTCAATTCATATGGATTAGTTTTACGACCTCTTTATGACCTTTTTGAAGCGTCAAAGTGGTAGTTGCGTAAACTCAATGGAGGGACAGAAATCTCTCAGATTTAATTAAAAGTGCCTTCATTTGTGTTCCAGAGAAGTCTTGCAGGTTTGGAACGACATGAGGGTGAGTAAATTATGACAGAATTTTCATTGTTGGGTGAACTAACCCTTTAAAGCAGTGTAGTTACTAACAGGTTGCTCGTAGTAGTTGGGGCATTATGAGTTTTATCAGTAGTATTTTATAAAAATAAATAAAAGTGGCAAAAAATGTCAGTGAACGAATTTGTTTCCATTAATGGAACCAGAGCGGTTAAATTCCTTACCATTTTTCAATTGATGACAGTGAAAAAAAAAAAAAAAATGGAAACACTGCTCTATTAAAATTATAAATGAGATAAAAATGTGCTCTACCACAAAAGCTAACAATCATATCAAATGATCATACATTGCAGAATTAGCGGATCACATAGTAAGCCATCAGTGTGAGCCATTCTGTCTTTTTCTCCACTGGCTTTCTGTTCAATGGATTTCATTAAAATCTTTCCAATTTTTTTTCATTTTTTTTTTTCATATCAACCAAAATCAACAAAGAGTGTAGAAAAGAAGGCATTACTCTCTCTATTAAGGTTGAAGCCTTGCAGGCATTCTAACACACACTGCGTGAAGTGAATAGATGTGCTTGCCCAGCCAGTTCTGCCCAAACGTCCTTGACCTCAGAGACAGCCTGCATGAATAGGTATATTACGTTGAAGAGACTGGACTCGATACATTTGAGCCACTCTTTCAGCCCTCTTCCTTCTCCTCCTCTCTTTTTATAGTTTGATTGTTCATGTCCTGATTTATAACAATCAAGCACTGTCTCTGGGATGATGTACTTTAACACCAACAGGGCTGGCGAGCAGAAATGGGGCCCGTTGATTGCGTCGTACGGTTCACGGACGGGTCTGATGTAACTGAGGGTGAACGCAGTATTTCACACGTGGGAAATCTCATGAGGAAAGGTCTTCAAAGTGACCTGACGCTCAAAACACGTTTACTGCACCAATAAAACACTCTAATGGTGAGAAGATAACACCAAGTATGATCTGAGAGGAATATAAATAACTGACACTGTCCAGAAATCACAAATAATCACCTTGAATCACCCACACAAATGGCTTAGTATTAAATTCTATCATTATTTCCTCAACCTGGTGGAACACAAAATCAGGAACGTATGAAGATCTTTCCATTTAACAACCACAACTGTCAAGCTCCAAAAAAATCACCATCAAATGTATCATAATATTAGTCTAAATGAAAAAAAGAAGCCGCACATGAAAACCCGCAACACACGATAGACGCAAAAAATTTGAATTTCGAATATTCGTCTAATAAAAAAAAAAAACTGCACATTTGAATGCAAAAAAAACTGTGTATTCGAATTTTTGGTGTGTCAAGAGGATCGCGAGACATGCTGATGACGTAACTGACGCGGTTCGGTTTTGTTCGCTTATCCAGTATACAGCGTGGTGTGTTGTTCATTTGAAAAAATGGCGGGAAAAGGCTACTTGCTGACAAAAACCCTCTCAGATGGTGGCAAAAAATCGTGCAATGACATACTTGACTATTTTGCTATTTGCTATATGCTATTACTTTGCTATTTTGTGTTCATGTAGTAATGTACATTACACTGTCTGTTGAAGCGTGTTTTCTCAGGTTACTGATGCACTTAGTTTTATGCACTATTGTAACCTAATTTTCCTTGCATGTATATTAAGGAAATTATATTTTATTTAAGAACAATTGTTTCAAAAGTCATTTCATTTCAATAAAAGATGTGACACTTGAATTGGTTTATATTTGCTTAATGCACTTGCTTGCGCCCTCTTGTGGGCATAGGAGACAATACAGTACTTTTTCCCTCTAACATTAAGTATTGCATTTAGAATTTGAATATAATTCGAATTTTGCTAATATTTAAGAAATAAATTCGAATTTAGCTTTTCGCCCATTTTGACAGGTCTAGTAGACGTGTGTTTGTGCAGCGCAGAGCGGCTCTGTATGACGTGACAGAAAACTAGTAGTCCAGTCCAGCTCCGTTCACAAAGTGCAGGTTTGCCGAGAATGCGATCACGAGTCTTGAAAATGTACGAGTGTGAGTTCGGTTACAGAATGCGGTTGAATCAAACTGTGTGTGAACGTAACCATAATAAGAACTCAAATACAGACTTGAACCGTATTCTGCTGCTGTACAAACTGCCGTACAAAACAAGCTGCCTCAAGTTTCTTCAAAAGTTTTACTTCTGGGCTGCACAGAAAGGGGGAAAAAGCATGTTGAGTAAATAATGACAGAATGTAGGGTGAAACATTCCTTTAAAATGGTGCCAAAGTGAATAATTGATCGCAATATTCAAGAAATCACTTTTTCGTTTCAGTTTTTGAGCGCCTGCCATCGCCACGGTGCTCCAGTTTTCATTCCGAGCTATCCGGCTTTCAACACATTTTGTCATTCAAATGTTTTACTGCATATTTCCCTATGCTCTTTGTTCATCCGTTTGCATCTGGGCCCGTATTCCTCCCTTCCGTTTGCTGCAGTACCATCTGCTCGGAGAAGAGTGGTACCTGGACTGGCACGGCTTTGCAGGATGCAGTTGCCTGCCAACCCTGGCTTGGATTGCCTGTGGATGTGCCAGCCGGGGTCCAAGAAGCATGAGCCTGACTGGTGTGAAGTTAGAAGCATGGTAACCAGCAGGGGAAGAGGAAGTATTGCCCATTTGCATCAAACCAAGGTGTAGTGGAGGGCACAGGCGGTGATTTTCAGATGCTGGTTTGGGACACTGATGGCTGTAGAGTACATGTAAGGTGATAATTAATGCATGGGTTGACAGCATTAGTTAACAGCATGATATTTTTGTTGGGTTGCTGGGTTAGCATACACTCAATTTGTTCACTTATTCATCTGCATGTCTCATTTATGTTCTTGCTTAGAAAAGCCTATTTCTATTTTGTGCAATATTTACAAAGACAAAAAAAAAACCTAAAAAAAACATTTAAACATGATATACTATGCCGTGATGTATTTCCACTCAAAAGTTTGGGGTATGTTTTTAAGTTTAGTTATTAAAGTTAAAATTGTATTATTAACTTTTTCCCTACCCTTGCCATTTTCCATCATTTATGACACAACGCTTGCCCACCATTCACGAAATTCTCCGACAATTCACTTTTTCACTGTTATACGGTAGGGGGCGCTATTACGCATCTTCTGAAAGAGTACTGAATCTTACAATCAAAGAGTACGTTTACACGACAACGATATGCTTAATACGGAGACGTTTTTCCTTTGAGTTTTCCGCATACAGACGACATCATTGTCAAAACGATCCCCATTCACACGGATCTGTGAAAACGACTAAAAACCTTGAATTCTCAAAGAAAAAAAAAGCAGAAACTTAAAATTAAACTTAAGCTGTCAAATAACATGATCATCGAACATTAAAAAGCATATAAATCAAAACTGCCTATAACGTTACCGAATGAAATGTCGACCCAGGAATAGGTACAGAACTGTGCAAGCTTTGGGGGTGTTGAGGGACCCGATCTACTTGATGTATGTTTTGATCATCATTCTGAATCCGATCCGGACGTAGTCTTTGATAAAAACGTGATTTTGTTGTGTTAGGATATTCATACGTCAAAATATTCTGGGGGCCATTACGTTTTCCTGAAAAAAAAGTGTCTATATATATATATATATATATATATATATATATATATATATATGTGTGTGTGTGTGCATGCGTGCGTGCGTGCGTGCGTGCGTGCGTGCGTGCGTGCGTGCGTGCGTGCGTGCGTGCGTGCGTGCGTGCGTGCGTGCGTACGTGCGTACGTACGTGCGTGTGTGTGTGTGTGATGCATGGCAACTACGAGCTTGAGAATGTTTGGAATACCATCATTTTTGCAATTTGCTGCCATTCTGAACTTGAAATCTCCATATTATTCTAGGAAGCGGTCCTTGTCTTGTGAATTTAATCAGTGCTGCATATTTCTCTGCTCAAGTTTTTTACAGCTTAACATCCATACTGAAAAATCAATGTACATACAGATGGACTCCAGTTGGGATGCTGCCCATTCATTTAACTCAAGCAATATCTAGCAATTTTTCTATCCCACATTATTGAGTCTGAATGGAAGCAAAATGGCTAATAAGCCTAAAGCCAGTGTCAGAGAAAAAAAGATAAAGAAAGTTTCAGACAACTTAGCGCAAGATTATAAAATTACAGTCAAGCATAAGAATTACATTACATTAAAGGGTATTTTATGATGCACCTCATATAAAATGTGATGCCTTATCTATTAGCAAGAACTGAGGACTTTGTCCAACTGGCCCAAGGTTTAAAAGGAAATCAAAACTTAAGGACACACAATCGGCGTCGATGCATGTCCTTGAAGTGGTGCGGATTAAAGAAGGATCTGTGGGCTTGAACATTAGAGCAACACCCTGAGAAAACAACCCTTGCGATTTCATTTCAGCATCTCTCAGTGTGAATCCTGAAAACACTCATTTCTACAGCCTGGATGACTTTCAAGTCACCAACAGATCTCCATAGCTTCCACAATCTCTCCTCCACCTATCAAAGGAATGCCCTGTGATGCCTATTTAACTTAAAAAAATAAATTACTGGAGTATCAGGCAGACCACCTGGTTCAATAAATGATGAATGGGATGAATCGATTAATAATGCATTGGAGCAAGTCTTCTAGTCTGTTTGATTGGCAGTGCTAAGAGACTTAAAAGGGAAGGATATGACACAGCCGGTCACAGGAGTGAAGCTACCCAAAAATATTTATGTGCTCTTTTCCTCCCCCACATCTAACATAAAATAATGCACTGTGTTATATCACTCCAACAAGCCGTGTAACTTTGCGAATAGAATGCGTCTGTTTTCTTCAGCATTGATCTTCTCGATTTCAAGATACAAAGCTCGGAGTGCACAAACTCAAACACAACTCACTGGACCATGACTGACGCTTGCTTTTATCTCGCCTTTCTTTTTGCTTATCTTGTCGAGAGTGCGAGTGAGCGGAGACGGATGCGTCCCAACCTTTTAGCGTTCCGACCTCATCTTTCCCCCATAGTGAAGTGGCCCATGGGACGTGCGGATAAATCAATTAATCCTGATCTCTTTTGCCAATCCGAACGGGCTGTTCGCTAATGATCTGTGGCCTGTTGCAGTTTAGCGCTTAACCAATTCATCATCTCTCCACCTGCACTTCCCACGCTGCTTTACATATAAATTACAGACCGGCGGAAGAAGAAAAAAAAACAGGTCGGACAGTGCCATCTTTATTCCCCGGCCCCCTGGTTTCATTTGCAAAAACATTAAGACTGTGGAAATGAAAGCTGATGGAAAGGGAGATGAAGGAGGAGAAGGATGGATACAATTATCAGATGCCTATCATCACTTACCACCGCCTCGGAGTAATTTAAAATCATGTACACCTTCACAACAACATGAAGACACACTTCAAGGCCAGAGAAGACATGAAATGGAAAACCTTGTTACATTTAAATTGTCTGCTAAGCTAGAGAATATAAAGTGCCTAGCATATATTAAAGCAATAAGCCACGGGTCGTGAGCTAAAGTGATTTCATCATGGGTAAAGAGCTTTCGGAAGCACAAGACGAAGCAGGGCTGCCAGAAAACGATTTAACTGTGGTAAAATCACTGTAGCTCATAGACTCAAGTAGCTTATTGCTTTTATAAGACGCTGAATATGCTAAATGACGGTATCTACGGTTAGAATCCTGCGTCCATAGCAACGCTCTGTTTTTCATGGCAACGGTGTGTTATACTTAGCAGCGGTCTGTTATCAAGAAATAACAGACCGCACTGTACATTAGAATTCAACCAAGCCATGTAATAAATAATCATAATATTTGGTAAAATTGGCAAATCAGGGGGAAAAACATCACTATTAGGTTTTCCCCCGAAAGCATTCAGAAAACGCAGAATAATCAAGTTTCACCCACTCAGAATAGCCGTTCTATAATAAATAAGTGAGTATGTTGAGTTCTTATTCACAGCAGCACCATCTTTGATTTTTAACATGAATGAAAGCGAGGCTGTGAGGGATGGACACACATCTCTTCAGTGGGTTGTACTGTCATTTAATGTGTTTTTGGATTGTGGATGAAACACTGCAAAAATATACTACCCAGAAAGTTTCAGTAGACAGAAAAACAAGTGCTGGGCAACGATAGTAACGATTAATCGCATCCATGTACTGTGTATAATTATTTTTAATATATAAACACACATATGCATGTATATATTTAAGAAATATTAGCATGTATATATATGTATACATAATTTATATTATATATATTCATCTTTGATATATCAATTAAAAAAAATCTTAAATATATACGTATGTGTGTAGTCATATATACAAAATACTTATACACAGTACACACACATATATTATGTTAACACAAACTTTTATTTTGGATGCGATTAATCTCGATTAATTGTTGCCCAGCAAAAAATAAATAAAATAAAATATAGACAACATGAGCAGTGGCAAATGATCTAGGAGCTTTTTACAGCGGATGTCATTGAAAACACGGTAAGTCTATTCCTCACAGTCTCGCTTTCATACCTATCATGGCGCTGCTCTGAATAAGGTCTATTATTAAGCACATTTTGGGTATAACTGGATCCGTAATTTAATTATTAAACAGTTTAGAAGAGGCTGCTGATGAGTGCTTAAGCCGTGTGGAATCATTTCAATTGGTAATGTGTTTGTTTTGAATATAAATGACCGGTGGAGGAGGTAATGTCTCCTAACGGCCATGGAAACGGTGACACGCGGAGGTACTTGATCAAAGCTATGGCTAAGAGGAGCGCAGTCTTTTAGAGCTCTTGAGGGAAGTGAGGTAAACATGTTTGGACATAAGCAGATGCGGCAGGTGCCTCCAGATGTCTTCATCTATCTCCGAAGTGTCTTTTCAAAGACGTCTCACACAGATGGGCCTAGCCTAGTACAGGCACGCACCATACCACAATCGTTCTTTTTTTTTATCAGAGCTTGCATGAGGTGGTCCGCTACGCCGCTTCTGAACGCAAATCACATTTAACGTCAAGGAAAAAAGAAACAAAAAAATGGGTAATACGAAATCGACTCAAAACTACTCAGTCAATCAATTTGCACATCGCTTTTTTTAAATGTTTGGTTTGGCAGGCCTCTTCAAAGGAGTTTTTTATTTTTTTTACATTACTTATTTAATATATTCATTTACACCTTCCTCTGATATGCCATACCTTCAAAGAGAGGGAGCTGCATTTTTCCACCACAGCTGTTTGATGTTGCTTTCCAAAAAATATGTATTTTGCTTTTCTTTTTTTTACTGCCGTTGACCAGACATGAATGCTTTGGTGTGGATGTAGCACACACTATGCATTGTGCCTGACAACGCCATTTAGCTGTCACTTCATATTCATATTACAGCACAACCTTGAGATATCACAATCACTGCTAGCGGGATAGTTTACATCCCCCCCAAAAAAATTACTCATCATTTACTCATACTGTCATTCCAAACTCGTTCCAAACTCGCAAAGCTTTCTTTCTTTTGTGGAGCACATTAGAAGATATTTTGAAGAATGTATCAGCTGTTTTTTGTCCATTTTATAAAAATCTATAGGGCCCTATTTTAACGATCTAAGCGCATAGTCTAAAGCTCACAGTGCAAGTGCACTTAGGGCGTGTCCGAATCCACTTTTGCTAGTTTAACGACGGGAAAAATGGTCGGCGCACCCGGCGAATGGTCTAAAAGGGTTGTCCCTATTCTCTTAATGAGTAATGGGTGTGTTTTGGGCGTAAAGTGAAATAAACCAATCAGAGTCTCATCTCCCATTCCCTTTAAAAGCCAGTTGCGCTGGCGCCGTGGCGGATTCGCTATTTACATGACGGAACTTGCAAGAAGAAAGACTGAACACTTCTCCAGAGAGGAAACGGATCTGCTCGTGCGCGAGGTTAAAGCACACGAGCAGAACATCTACGGGACAAGCCGGATTCCACCATATCTTTATGTACACAATATTAATCTTTTACATTGCAATCCTTTATTTTTTATATTTGGTTAGTGTGCTGCTGCACATCCCTGTGTGTAATAAGCAGAGTGTACGCGCATTGTGCACTCGCCTATAGGCGCATAGGCATATTTCAGTTGCCTCAAAATAGCAACGTGCCAACAATGCGCCTGAACACACCTCGTTTTCAGACCAGCAGCCCATAGCAAACAGATGGGCACAAATGCATTGCATTCGTTATTTAAACAACGTGACACAGAACATGAAATTGATAACTGCATCGTGCTGAAACTAGCAAAACACACTTGCGTCGCGCCTGGCGCCGCATTGCACCGGATGTGTAATAAGTCCCTAAATCTTCCAAGCTCCAAAAAGGACATAATTTTAAATCCTGACAGTAGTTTTTAACACCAAAAGAGGGTTTGTGCTGGCGCAAAATGTTAGTAAAACTGGCCCAAAAAGTCATAATTATGAGGAAAAACTGTTTAGATTATGACAAATAAGTACTAATTATAAGATAAAAGTCAAAGTTTTGAGAAAAAGTTGAAATGATGAGATAAAAGTTCATACTTTAAAACGCTGACTTTTTATCTCATAATTAATAATAATAGTAAAATATAATAATTTAGATGGTGCTATAAAGTTTCTGTCATGTCATTCTGTCATCATTCTATGAGATTCTATGTCATAATTTGGCATTTATGTCATACCCACAACATAATAATGATTTACACAAGGATTTTTGTTCTTATGTGGTGGAAATGATCTTCTATTCCTTTAAAAAATTGCAATAAAACAACACTGGTAGTATCTTTATCCGAGACTACCTGGGATGTGTTTAAATTTACTTAGTCTCAGCAATTTCGGATAGTGCTCAAGGCACTGCTGTCTCTTTGCAATGGGACAACAGTTTGTTAATTTCACCTCATACATCAGCTCTCTGAAACAAACACCCTGTTCTGAATGTAGTGGGATTCTCCATCCCTCCTCTACCCTACGCCTGGCCGATTACGTCCACTAAGCCAAATCTAGTTCAAAAATAGGGCCTGGCCGCTGCATTTTCAATCCATTTGGGCCTCTGCATCAATGTCTTGAAGCATTTCCCAGTTGTTTTTGGTTGTCAGCTAGTTTGGAGGGTGTGAGCAGGTTTGGGTTGTAGCGTGGCAGCAGCCAGTATTGAGGTGCTGCATGTTTAATGGCATCTAGAGGGAATGTCAATTACACGTGTAAGATTGATTTGGCTTTTCTGTGCTCCACAGAGATCCGTGCTGATTCCCTCAGACTGTATCTCACACCTCGCCTCACCCTAGCACCTACACACACACAACTGTTATCAGTATCTTTATTTATTTATTTATTTATTTTAAATACCCTGAGAATTACATGAGCATATACTGTAGTAATTTGTCACACCATTTGTGGGTTACATTTTATTTCAATGGTCTACTTTCAACATTCTATAAATAACGTTGGTCAATTAGCAGTCATTAGAGTATTAGTAGACTGTCTGCTTAATATCTGTTAACACTCCCCAACAGACATTCTACTGACTATAAGTAACTTTGCAACTGCTGTACATGTCAGCCAAACCCTAATCTGACAGTCTACTACAGTCTACTAATACTCAAGTGAGAATTAGTTGACATGTAGTTGAAAAGTTACTTATAGTAGAATGTCTATTATAAAACGGATAGTTCCGGTCCTTGATTCTGATTGGTTGAGTCGCGTTCGAGGCCGCCGTTGTAAATGACTCTACAAACATACACCTGTGACTGCATTACATTAGTATTACTGTGCAACTGCCGTTTGTGATTCTTTGTTGCTGTCACGGATGGGTGGCTGTTATCAAGTGCCAGACGACGGAGACGATAAAGAAGACTTTAATCAAAGGATTCTCATGAAAACGTACAACCACAAATCACATAGAACTACAAATATTATAAGACAAGGAACAGACAGAAAATAGCAAACAAGACGAACTAACGAGATTAATTAACACAACACACCTGAAACGAGGAAGCTAATTAATTAGTAACCAAGGAGACAAACAGGAAGGGAACAGAGGATAATGGATAAACAGACAAGAAGTTTAACAAACTCAGAAGTGAACAGAGAAACATATCAACAAACATAACCCTGACAGTATTCCCCGGGGGCGTGCCGGCAGCTTGGGAGACCAGGGCGGAGCTGGCTGTGCAGGCGGCCATGGCGGAGACGACCCTTCAGGCGGCCATGGTGGATCGGCCTTTGTGGCCTTTCCGTTGGCGTCCGGCCTGACCACTATGACCAGGGACCTATAGCCCCCCCCTCCAAAAAAAATTATTGGCCGGAGTTATGGGCTTACGCTCAGGGACAGAATCAGGGACAGACTCAGGGACAGACTCAGACGTGGTGGCGGCCATCTTTGCCGAGGGTTCGGGCGGTCGAGGTGGCCATCTTGACCGGAGACGAGGGCTCAGGCGTGGCGGCGGCCATCTTGGCCAGAGATGAGGGCTCAAGCATGGCGGTGGCCATCTTGGCCAGAGACGAGGGCTCAGGCGTGGAAGCCATCTTGTCCAAGAGCTCGCAGGTTGGAGCCGATGTATGTGCAGCCCAAACACACAAAAGAGCTGTGGCGACTATCATGATTGCTGTATCCTCCGAAACTGTCTCAGGTGCAGCGGCCACCTTGTCCAAAGACACAAGCACGGTTGACCTGGCGTGAACAGTCTCTGGTTGGGCAGGCATGACGGGAACAGTCTCTGGCTGGGCAGGCATGACGGGAACAGTCTCTGGCTGGGCAAGCACGATGGGAACAGTTTCTGGCTGGGTAAGCATGACGGGAACAGTCTCTAGCTGGGCAGGCACGATGGGAACAGTCTCTAACTGGGCAGGCACGATGGGAACAGTCTCTGGCTGGGCAAGCACGACGGGAACAGTCTCTGGCTGGGCAGGCACGACGGGAACAGTCTCTGGCTGGGCAGGCACGACAGGAACAGTCTCTGGCTGGGCAAGCACGACGGGAACAGTCTCTGGCTGGGCAAGCACGACGGGAACAGTTTCTAGCTGGGCAGGCACGACGGGAACAGTCTCTGACTGGGCAGGCACGATGGGAACAGTCTCTGGCTGGGCAGGCACGACGGGAACAGTCTCTGACTGGGCAGGCACGATGGGAACAGTCTCTAGCTGGGCAAGCATGACGGGAACAGTATCTGGCTGAGCAGGCACGACGGGAACAGTCTCTGGCTGGGCAAGCACGACGGGAACAGTTTCTGGCTGGGCAAGCACGACGGGAACAGTCTCTGGCTGGGCAAGCATAACGGGAACAGTCTCTGGCTGGGCAAGCACGACGGGAACAGTCTCTGGCTGGGCAAGCACGACGGGAACAGTTTCTGGCTGGGCAAGCACGATGGGAACAGTCTCTGGCTGGGCAAGCATAACGGGAACAGTCTCTGGCTCAGCAGGCATGATGGGAATAACATTTTTAAGTACAATCAACTTTGATGTTTAAGTAATTTCAACTTAAATTACATTAAACTGACTTTTTAGTATAATCTTTTTCACATAAAAAAGTTGTGTTTAACTTATTTTGATGAGTTAAAGCAATGTAAAAACATATGTTGTCATAACTTATTGATCTTTTTTTTTTTTTTTTACAGTGAATGAGACCTGGCTGAATTACCAGAATATCATAGAAACTTGAAGGTGGGCTCTTTTGACTATAGGAAAACCACCTGACAACCACCAAAAACACCCAAGCAACTACTTAGAACATCCTGAAATAGCATGGCAAAACCACTCACAACTGCATAACCACCCAAAACACCATAACATTGAGGTGCCAAGTTTTGCACAGGCAAACGCAACTTCAATTTCACATAAAGTGAGCATTAAATATAGTTTTTAAAGGAGTTGATTGCCCCATGTCGCTCTTTTGGGCATTTCAGTCGAAGCTTTCGACACTCAAGAATTAGTCTATATATCATTTTTTCATAATAGCTGGTTTATTACTAGACATTTACGTGGATTAATCCCTTAACTGCCATTTAGTCTGGAGTCAATCATAACACAGATGTCAATATCACCAAATTGCTTTGCTCTTGAGAGGAGAAGAGAGGTAATAATCGCTGACAGCATGCGAGGCAATAGCAATAATTGCTTTATTCAGATGTTGTAATCTCGGTAGATTTGTGAAGTTTAGCCGTGGCATTTTCCAGCATGCAGCGGCTAACTCGCACAATTATCACAATCCGTCATCTCATCTCTCAGCATGATTCGCTTCTACTGAAAAAAAAAAAAGTTTTCTTTGGCATTTTCATTTCTGTTCCTGAGGGCTACAGATTGCTTGAAATTCAATTTGTGCCACAGATATACACAGAGCAGGCTGCCTATGGCTGAGATGGGTGTTTTCCACTGCATTCTGGGATACGGAAACCCCCTGACTAGCTTTAAGTACTGCTAGCACTCACCCCTGTCAAAAAGAATGAAATGCATGCTAGGAGAAAAAGACTTATGTGTGTTCTCTCCACACAGTGATATGTCACTCTTGTTTATCTCTCATTCTGTTAGACGTGTTTCTCTCACCGTGTTATTCTCTCTCCACTCAGAGTGAAGTTAACACTTAATCTGTTAGTGATCATTTTGAGAAGATCTCTTATTAACACTTACATTTGGCTTGCTGTATTATTTATCACGAAATACAGCGATGACGGTTATATAGTCATTAATTGCAGATCCTTATTAGAAGATACAAATGAACTTACTCCCATGCAAAAGTGCCAGTCTTGCTGAAATTCTGAAACAATACAACAACAGCAGAGCCACAAATGGCCACATTTCGACAAGTTTCACATTCAAGACTGTGAATTTTAAATGTGTGTGTGTGTGTGTGTGTACTTGTACAACTATCTTTGTGAGGACCAGTTTGAGTTTTAGACAAATGTGGACAAAGTACATTTTGGCCGGTCCTCACTTTCTGAGACCCCTTTAAAGGCCTGTTTGAGGGTCAAGACTTGGTTTTAGGGATAAGGTTATAATTAGGTTAAGGGTAGGTTTAGGGTAAGGGTTCGGGTTAGGCCCTTAGTTGTGATGGGTAAGGTTAGGGTAAGCGGCTAGAGATTGCATTGTGTCAATGAATGTCCTCAAAGATAGATGTACAAGAATGTGTGTGTGTGTGTGTGTGTGTGTGTGTGTGTGTGCGTGCGTGCGTGCGTGCGTGCGTGCGTGCGTGCGTGCGTGCGTGCGTGCGTGCGTGCGTGCGTGTGTTTACATCTTGGTCTTTATGAGTCATACAGCAAAGTGTAATCATGACTACATAACAGGTTATGTTACCTTGAGTCCGACTAACACACTTGTGTTGAACTGAAATTGAATCTAATATCTTGAAAATATATTGCGGCTTGACTACACTGTGGAACAACATATGGAGCTGGACAAGAAATGAAGTCACACTTACATAAGGGAATAGTAGACAAGTCCACTATCTCAACTTGTTTTTCAGCCTGCGATCATTTACATCGGAAAGCAAATGTTCTTTCCAAAATGTCAATCAGAACTTAATCTTAAATGTAGTGTGATGATAGATGATAGAAGCATCAAGCTAATTCTCTGATATTCACACACCTTTCAACATTACTTGAAGATGACTGTCTATTGCACTGTCCAGAGCAGTCAAAAAGAATAATGCAATAGTTATAGCACAGAAATGTACTTTTGACCTTTGCATCAACAGTGCTTTATACTACTATTAATACATTCATATTAACATCACACTTTGAGTTGTAATGCTATTATGGAAGAACAGCTGGAAAAGATTCAGTCCTTTTAATTAAAGTAATCAAGGTAGTGAAGAAAAATTATAGACTAATTAACATACACTCTCAAAACACTTACTGAATAACCAAGTTCTAATCACTAAAGGGAATTAAAACTAAAGAAAGGTCTGTTTTTATTATTAGCACTGCTAAAATTTCCTTATGTTGGAAAGTTTTAGAAAATCAATTATTTTGAACTGATGATTTCAGTGATTCAATGAAAGAAAATCAGTGAATTGTTTAAGTCATAATGCAAAAGTTTTCACAGAAATAATATTAAGCAGTTGTGGCCAGATTTTTGGAATAGAAGCGCATTGAAATCACAGTCAGTGCATGATATAATGTTAACAGGTACTGTAGTTTAATTATTTAATATAGACCTGTATAAAAAAACAATCACTTTCATTTAAAGTTTTTATCTTTAATGTCTACCTTCGAGCAACAAAAAACTAATATGGCAATGTAATCATGAGTAGTTGTGTTCTGAATTGGCACTTAAAGGGATAGTTCACCCTTTCATCGTTTACTCGCCTTCAAGTTGTTCCAAACCTGTATGAATTTCATTCTTCTGCTGAACACAAAATAAGATATTTTGAAGAATATGGGTAACCAAACAGTTGATGGCCCCCATTGACTTCCACATTGGGAATAAAAAACACTATGGAAATCAATGGAGCCCATCAACTGTATTCTTCAAAATATCTTCTTTTGTGTTCAGCAGAAGAAAGAAATTCCTACAGGTTTGAAACAACTTGAGGGCGAGTAAATGATGACAGAATTTTCTTTTTGGGTGAACCATCCCTTCAATGTCAAACATTAAGCCTACAATATACCATTTTATCTTTCTTTTATGACATTTCTGAGAACAATAAACATCACTGTGACATTTGGAAGAAAACAAAAGTGCGGAATTGCTGGATCGGGACCTACTTTAAATTGAATGGTCAGTAAGAAAATCATAAGTCTTAAAAGAAGAAAACAATAAGACGAAGGCACCAGCATCTAATTTTATCCCATTATCTTCACATTACTCTCTTGCTTTATAAAATGTCTCGCTCAAACGGCCATGCTTGTTCCCTATAGAAACCCCAGCAGAAGCTGCCATTATTCATAGATTTATTCGTGAATCTGAGAGAAAAAAAGAAAGACAGAACTCAAGTGGAGCCGAATGAATGAACTAGTTAAGATGGCTATGAAATCATCAACCAGAAGTCAACATTTATAATAAAAATTCCGTTAAAGTCACTATGAAAACAGAACTGACCGTATAGAAATAAAAAAAAAAGGTTTAATGGGGTTCAATAGAGAACCGAAGGTTTCTTGACTCAATTTTAAAGAACCTTTTCATGCCAAAAAGGAGAAATGCTGACTGCATAATTTTACTTTTTAATGTTAAACTGGTAATAAAAAAAAATCTAGTGATAAAGTATGTTTATAAGCTGATTAATTCATTAAATTTAACAAAACCTAAAAATGTATGTTGTGTTTGTGATATTGTACAGTCGTAACTCATTTTATGTTGGCAATGAGACCTTTTCTTTGGAATTACATCCACCGATGAATCGATCACATTTTGACCAGGAACATGTATAAAGAAAGTAAATACGCTCAGTTCGGTATTCATGTTGACTTAAACTGAATTATAGCTTGAACTACGACCGGTTTGTAATGCTAGCAATATGTCAATGTGCCATACTGCTATGAGTTTGCCATTTCCAGCAGGGCGCTATTCATTTTTCAAGAGCTTAAAAAAATTACCTGGTATTGAATGTTTGGAGAGTTATTTGTTTCAACAGGCAAAATTATCTCGAAGGGTAAAATGTTTGTGGTGGCTGTTCATTTTTGTCTAGCAAAGGCATTTTCAGTGCTATTTGTCTTCATTTACATTGCTTGCCAAATACTTTATGGCAGAGCTACCATTCATATCAGAAAAATAAAAATGGTTGCCCTTCAGCTGTCCACCAACAAACCCTTGCACAGGATGTTTTTGCTTTTATAGGTTTTTTTATTTCTCTCTTTCACTCTCACTTTAAAATATAAAATAGCTTTTTCAGTCTAACGTTTCAGAAAAACGAAAAAGTTTTAACAAGTTTGTGCATTATTTGTGTTAGGGGTCAAGAAAGGACACTGGATAGCAAGATGTTTTAGTGGTGGAGGAATACATTAGTTCTGGCATTACTGTTGTTGACATTTGAAGTTTATGTGCCTTTCGAAGAAAAAAATATGGGGTTTATTACTCAATAAAAAGAAATACAACCTCAATATCACTCAGGTTGGAAATAAAGTATTAGTCAAGCAGGTTTGCAAGGCACTATTCTTTGTAAAGCTGTATTGGAACAATACTTAGTGGGGAGGGGTGATCGATATGTTTCATATCAGGTGAGCACTTAGATGTAGGAACCAACCTGCAAAAAAAAGAAAAAAAAGAAAAGAAAAAGAAACTTGAAACAACTCCAAACTAGTCATGATGCTTTCCACATCTGGCAAACCATCGTGCAGTTCAGGCTTGAATCGGTGTTGACTGCATAATATGTTTTTAACCATCCAATTAATTGCATTTTTGTCAGTTGGTAACATAGTGTTATAAGATCAGATATATTGCTCTTTCCCCTTACAAGTGTTGCTCTAAAGGAGGCCAGAAATAGATTTGAGCTGCATTAGCGTGAGACTGTATCACATATGACAACTGGTGTTGTTTGCATATTTTACAGTGTTTTCAGAGACTTTTTGCAAGTAACTACTTACTAATTGGCTACAAAAAAGTTGATTCTCTCCTTCTGCTTGCTGACAAGAAGTTATCTATGGCAAAAATAGTCACCCCATTGCCCTTGACTGAATAGATTGTATAAGATAGCTTTAACGCAGTGACATCCTTTGTTTATCTGGCTTTTTCCCCTTCAGAATGAACTTGTGCGTAGCCTGAAATAAAAGGACAGATGTTTTTTTTTCCCCTTTTTTTCAAGAAAGCAGCCTTTGCATGCCTTGAGGAATGTAAATAAATATAAAAAATAATATAACAATATGTAAAATATATAACGATATTGCAATTATAATCTGTAAGCATTACACATGAAAATCCATAAAAACATTGACATGAAATGAATGAATAAACCTCAGGCTTTAAAGGAAATGCTAATTCACGCCTGTACAGTAGAGGGCGCCGCTCAAATAAACCTTTTAGCTGTGCTGTCATTCTGGATCACAGAAGAATAGGACAGGAGAAGAAAGTTCCATTCTTATTTCTTTAATAAAGAAATAATAAATAAAAAATGTTAACGAATTCAGACAGCCGTTGAGCGTACATCGGCTGTACATTCGTTATTGCGGTGCAATGTGGGATTGAATGAGTGCACTCGGTAACGTCCACTAAGGTTTCGGACACCATTACAAATGGATGTCCCCTCAAATAATGCCCTATTTGAGGGTATAGGGGGCGATTTCGGATTCAGCCACTGATTAATAAATTGAGACTAAATACATAAAGTATTCTGAGGAACTTTGAATCTGTTTTTGTCAAAGTTAGACGAGTAAATGCAGTCTA
Source organism: Leuciscus leuciscus (assembly GCF_965113295.1). Classification (NCBI taxonomy): domain Eukaryota; kingdom Metazoa; phylum Chordata; class Actinopteri; order Cypriniformes; family Leuciscidae; genus Leuciscus; species Leuciscus leuciscus. The sequence continues at coordinate 35,595,993 of NC_138727.1, read as the reverse complement.
GAACTACAAGATCCATCATGTTTACACATGCAGCCCATACAACACCTCACTCACGATTTCTCTCAACATGGAGAACTGTCAGTCAATACATGGGAAAAGAAAGTAACTTTCGTTACTTATTTGAAAAAGTAACTCAGATAATTTGTTGTAAATTTAAAAGTAATGCATTACTTTACTAGTTACTTGAAAAAAGTAATCTGATTACATAACTCAAGTTACTTGTAATGCGGTACACCCAACATTGGCCAAAACCCATACTTCAACTTTTCTTCAAACATCTGTGATATGACACGTCACAGATCCAGCCAACATTAATCTTCATTTCCATTTGCACAATAAAAAAATCATTATAAACCACAGCTGTTTCTTTATTCATACACTACCTAAGGAAAGAAACTCCCGGCCTACTCAATTATTCCTTATACTGCAATGAGACTGAATACTTAATGAAAGTCATCTTTTTTACTTTGCCCATTGTTAAGTTTCCCTGTATACCTACAGAGAACGAAAGAGACCATATATATTGAGTCTACTGAATATGCTATTCATACAGCACAACACTGGGAAAATTCAATTAAGGAATATGATAATGGAAGCAACTCTGAGTCAAAATGATTGAGTTCAGCTAGTGGGACATACTGAAGTTCATTCCCCTGAGGTTACTTTCTCCCCGTATCTGTCCTGAAAGTTTGCAGTGCTTGACTGTCATCTCACTAACTAATGTGTCATGTTAGTGAGTACAGTGTTTAAATTAGAAAATGCCCTCAGATTTTACCTGAAGGCAAGAAAAACATCAGCTCTGTCAAGCGAGAGAGGGAAAATATAATGGGGAGGAGGAATTATATCTGAAATGTAGTTGCTATGATTTGATATACTGCACAGGAGAATTGTGGAAAATGCTCATTATAGCTCAGTGCAAAATAGTCATTAGTAAATTATCACAATACAGGAAGGAAGGAAGGAAGGAAGGAAGGAAGGAAGGAAGGAAGGAAGGAAGGAAGACAGGAAGGAAGGAAGGAAGGAAGGTGTACTCAATATAAAATAGTAATAGTAATCTAAATGTAACATTTGTGATTAGAATTTAGTGTTGAAGGGTCTAAAAGAGTTAGAGCATTCTTTATTATAATTATTGAAAATAGACTCTTTAGATGTTATATAGCGTGCAAAGACATGTAAACATTGATTTCTTTTTGGAAATCAAAAAGACTGTGAAAAAGCATGTCTAAGGTCCATTATAAAATGTGCAGATTTTAAATTAAACTAAAAATGTATTGAAATTTTAAAAGTGCATTATTGTTTCCTTGTTCTGCACAATTGCCTAAAAAACTGTATCATGTTTGCAATTTTACATTTGGTGTTATTAATAAAATGCATGTCATTGTGGATCTGTATGCAGTGGGTTTCATTAAGTTATTCTCTCAGTATCTCTGCTGAAGTGTTTCAGGTAACAAACAAGACCCCTGCATCACCTAAAAATATCCCAGCAGAAACACACACACACACACACACACACACATCCAGCCAACATAAGCTGATGTGCTGTCTGGTTTGAAATGGTCTCATAGCCTGGCCAAGCTGGTGTTTAGCTGACTTAGACAGTCGACAAGTTAGTCCACAGACCAGCTTAAAAGTGGCGAAAATCCCTTTAAAAACACACAGCAGACCAGCCTGGCCAAGAGAGTATTTTAAGCTGATTTAAAGTGTTTTTGTTTTTATTTAGTTTGGTCTTTTTTTCTTTTTCTTTTTCTTTTTTTTTTACAGCTGGGATTCCAAAGCAACACAGTTGACTCTTAACATTCAAAAGAGATGGTGAGTCAACATCTCAACATCACAAACAATCATAAGTGGGGAAGGTGTTGCACAGGAAAGTGTCCTCCATTATAATCAAAGACTACGTCAGTTTAAAAAAAAAATCAAACCTGGCGTGAAACGCATATGAAGCAATCTCTTGGACATCAACAATGGACATCTGTTCATCTCTGCACCCCAAACCCCTCACACAGCCTTTACACGGACACAAGCACTTTCGGAAACACTCGTTTAGATCCCAATGTAGGGATATAACTTCGAAAGATCTCAGCAGTGTTTTCACAGCTTTAACAAAATAAACTGCGTGTTTGTTTTTTCACTTACGCTGCTGTTTTGGCCGGACCAGTGCACCATGGCTTGGTTGTGAGCGGAATCCCCTGTCAGTGCAAAGGTAGAGCTGGTAAGTTTCAGCTCCTCCTGTCGTGATGTGGCCGTTCTCCGCTCTTCCCTGTTCCACCTCAGCTCAGAGCGGCGGACGCGGCGGACGCGGCGCGCAGCTGGCGCGGTGCTGTTGCCAACAGGCGGAAGAGAGCGCGCACCTGCGGGCAAACCGGGTCCCTGGGTGCTTCTCCGCACTCGGTGATGATGATCTCCAGGGGCTGAACCTTGAGAACCTGCCCGTTTGAGATTATAAACTTTGCCATTACTGCGCATCGACTTCCATTTATCATCGGGAGGCATTTTCTCTGAGCGAAGCCTGTCTGTATTCCTTTTACGCACAGAGTGAGCGTGTTCGCCGTGTTCGGTCGCTACGCAGTCGGGCTGAGCAGTTTCAGCACCAGCCGAATTAAACAGCGCCGTTGACCCGTCTCCATTTTTTCCACTAACTTTACCAGAGTCGACACCACTCTCCATCCTCACCAATAATTCCCGACCGCTCCACTTATCCAGCAGGTGACATGACCTGCAAGTTATCACTGTTTTGGTCACCGGAACCCAAGCGAACAAAACCAAAAGCAGGGTGCATAAAGCATTAACCCGGCAATATCTGATCCCCCTCTCCATCGCTGATAACAACAGGATACAGTGTCCTTTTCCTCTATTTAGCGTCAGTTATTGATGGAAACAAGTCCTCGTACAAGTTGCAGCGCGGTGAGGCAGCCTCAGTTGAGATGTTGTGGGAAAAGTGCTATTCAGCGAAGCGCTCCAACTTGAAGGATTTGATCAAATGAAGCTCTACACTCACTGAGGGGAGGAGCTCGGGGGATTACAGAGGAGAGCAAGACCATAAAGACACGATTCTTTCCAGCGCCACAACATTCAAATTCACCCAGACATTTTCCAACAATGCATTCTGCAATAAAATATACTGACGCAGTTGGAGTGATTTCGTTCGTCGCATTGATTCTCGGTGACGGAACTTTCAGACGAACAGAAAACGAATTTCACTCAGAGCTTGAGTAAATCAGAGAGACAAGACGTTTGTCTGGATGTGGGAGTTATTAGCTGTTTATAGGGTAGCCTACTAATAGCAGTGTGCAAATTAAATGACGACTTAAATTAATTTCTGATAGCAATTTTCTCGCAGTCGCGGAAACGAATTGTCAAACGTCTTAAACCATTTTAGTGGTATACTTGTGACATGTAAATGTGATATAGCCTAATGTTAAACAATAATTACGATGTGTCATCGATATGTTACCATATATACGAACGCTAGCCTACTTCTATTATCGTCCATTTAGTGTTCTGACGAACTTATAAAACTGTGGTGGTTCATGAAACGAGCCTATTTATAAAACTGTGGTGGTTAATGAAACTAGAAATGTGTCTATTCGATATATAAATAATAGGCTTTATCTATCTGACGTCCTAAACTTCCCATAGCCTAATTAGAAACGGATACCGAGGATTTACCAAAGAATTTCAATTCGAGATTAATTTGATGTTCTCGCACGTCTCTGAACAAATTCGCATTCTTCACAGCATCCTTTGGATCGATGAGCGAATTGCAAATGGATCTGATGCGCATCAATCAGGTTTTTGTGTCTAGAGCTGTGCTCCAATTTCAAGACAACAAACTTAACAAATTAACTATAGGCTGACTCCAAGGCAGATCTCGAATTACAGTGTAGCCTATAGGCTGCACACAGACTAAAAAAAACAACAACAAAAAAACCTTTCCATTAAGACAACATAGTACACAATTCTACACCTCACCAATTGCAAAATGCATTAAATGGGTTATGCTGAATGCAATCCATACCAGATCTGCAGATGCTATACTATTAATGCCTTCAGGCTCAGACAGAGACTCTCAGTGTCAGTGTATCTGCTTGGAGAGAGAACTACAGATGCCCTGCTGCATCAAACCATTAGTAAACATGTCTTCAAAAATAAGGAATAGTCATTATACAGATTAATTCACCAACCCACATTACACATTTCCCTTCCATAACTTATTAGGGAGAAATACGTTTTGTTATGATACTCATACATACTACACAGGATAGAGCTCATTAAAACATTTTCTCACTCTCACGCCTTTTTTTTACTTTAGAACTGAATTGAATGCCCACTTTAAAGAAAATCTTTGTTTATGTAGCAAATGTCAATTCCAAGAGAAGCCATAAGATTATCTCTCGCTCCCATGCTCATCTTCTCTTATAATGTCCCCGATAAGGAAAATGCTGTCTAAAAATACAACAATCTGAAAATATATTGGATTTTTCTTTTTCTTTTGATAACTGAATACTAAAACGGAATTTGTTTTGACTAAAAATCATGTAAATACACTGCCTGGCCAAAAACGTAAAAAAAGGCAAATGGTTAAGAGTCAATGACTGAATCATTATTGATGTGATTTTTAGCATTTTAGCATGTTATATTAGCCTGGTTAAAACCAGACCATTCTCAGTAGTAGCCTAACTGAGTTATGGTCTGGCAAAGCTCCATAGACAAATCATTTCCAAAGGGGCGTCACCAACGGACGTCGCTCAAATGCCTCTCGGCGCAGTTGGATAGACCTAAAACTCCAAAAACCAATCAGAGCGATCGTCATGTGTAAAGCATTATGCTGCGTCCCAATTCGCCTATGTTACACTACGCCATCAAAGTATACTCTTTTTGTGAAGAAAATGTATTTACTTTTGAATGTGTAGCAAAAAAGTAGGCAACTTTTGGACATACTACTTCATCATCTTTATCGGACGGATCTGTCGCGTGCATCCCGTCATGTAAATGCCCTGTCAATCATCTTGTCACAGTTAAAATCCTCTATTAAATCTAATTTAATTTCCTACCGTTTCGGAGAGAAATGTAGTAGCATGTTCATCTGCCAGTGGGTCTTTCATGGAGACTGTCCTCATGTGTTTGCAATTTGAATATAATAATGCTGCATTTAAAAGTTGGTGCGCTTCACCAACGGAGTGGACGTCGCTCAAATGCCTCTAGGCACAATTGGATAGGCTAGACCTAAAACCAATCAGAGCGATCGTCATCGTGTAAAGCCCGCCTCAACGTTTCTGATTGGTGCCGCGATTTCCACGGCATGGAAATGGCCTTGAATGAGCTCTTTGCCAGACTTACTTGCAGAGCAAATCTAAATTTGCCGGAAGTTGTCTGGGTTTTCCCAGGCTAATGTTATATGTTTGGCAACAGTTCTTCTAACATTAAATTGATGAAGTGTGTATTTAATTTCTTAAACAATCATGTAGGAAAACACATCATGGTCATATTCCAGGATGACAATGTCAAGATGTATCCACTTAAATTGTGAAAGAATGGTTGGGAGGAAGCATGAAGAATAATTTTCACACAAGAATTGGCACCTCTGAGTCCAGACCTTAAATTCACTGAAAGTCTTTGGGATGTGCTGGAGGAGACTTTACAGAGTGCTGGACTCTTGCATTGTCAATACAAGATCTTGACCAAAAACTGATGCACCTCTTGATGGAAATAACATCACAACATTTATTTGAGCTTTGCAACAAATCTATTTTCCCTCACACATAACTAATTACGTCTGAAATTATGAGATCGATCCAAGGATTCCAAAAAAAACATGATGACCAAATGACCTCAAATCTGACCTCAAAGTTCAGGCTAAATTTTCAAGTGTTTAGTATATAATATAACATGCATACGTTAATTGTTTGTGCATGTTACTCTCTATCTCTGTCTGCCTCTGTGCCATTCCTATATGAGTTAAATCCACCGCCTTGTCATTCCAAAAGCATTAAAATGACTAACAGCTAGACAGGCCTAGACTCACAGTATTAAATAGATATATTGTATTGGATTAATAGCACAGCTATGGACAGGCCTCCAGAGATGAGAACACACTCATCACTTTCTCTCTTTCTCTCCCCCTCTCTTACATAGGTGCTCAAGAAGACATCATGGTCCATCATCTTATATCCCCCCTGCACATCCCAGAAATCAATGCTATTTAAATGTGATCTACCCGACACATCTGTTAAAACCAATGGGGATATTTGAAGGCCTCGCTCTGTGAGCTGAGAGCAGGTAAGAGTGATAGAAACTCTTGGCACATAATAGCACTTCCTGGAACAGATCTCTCGGATTTATACGATTTATTTGACGGACAGAGGGCTGAATGTCACTGCTGAAGTCTTTTTATTTTTTGCTTGCAGTCAACTGGTTTGACTGTGAGAAGCAGCTCCTTTCTGGGAATACCAGACACTTCTGCTGGTATTTGTCAAATTTGCACTTAAAATGAGCCGTGTCATCAATCCGAACAAGTTCTTCTATTCTGCCTGGCAGAATTCTGGGAGTGAAAGTTTCAAGGTTTGGATTCATGTCAAATTAGGCACAGGTTTCAGCCTGTTGTCATCCGTGTTCCCAGGGCAACAGCCAAGGATGGCTATTACAGGAACAGTCGCAGATATCATGAAAGCCAAAAAAGGCACAGATCATAGTAGAAGAACGACAGAGCTCACATATTTGATTGGTGCTCAAAGCAAGGACGTTTGTTTTAGTCTTGGCTGCCAATGACTTGTGTAGCAGCAACAGTTGGGAGACCAATAATTAGCTAGCACATGACTCACAGAGGCTTCGCATCAAAGAAGAAACTGAGAACAAAGCAACAAAAAAAACAGGGGAAAAAGAAGAAAATACCAGACAAACACCCAAGGCTAAGCTATATATGCTGTAAAAACCCTTTGGTTCTCTTGTCCCGACGAGATTGTTCTTTTTAATAGAGCTATTTCCTCACATTATTTGGTATTCTTTCTCTGTAAGGTCCAGTGGGAAGGTCAGGAACAATCGCAGAGATGGATCTCATCCTGTAATATTTAAACTGAGTTCAGACTCTTGATGCTTGCGCTCTCTCACACTCCCTGTAATAATTCATGAAAAATTCATAGCAGAATCTCACCATAGATATAGTATAGGTTTAGGTTAGTATTTAAGTCTTGATTAGAATGCAAGTCACGCATTCTGAATGGCATTTAAATGATTTGGGCAATTACTTGAAATTCAGTTCATGCTTGTCTATAAAATACAGGGGAAAGATCTTATCAAAATTCGACAAATAAGGCAGATGCTATTTGCACCCTGGTGTAAATAGTGGGAAATGGCATTTGCAGCATGCTGTGAATAACAAAATAAATACTGTATATACCTACTGCCAGACAAAATGCAAATAGTTTGGATATATATTAAGCTGAGCTCAGACTGGACACATTAAAGGGATAGTTCACCCAAAAATAAAAATGATGTCATTAATTACTCACCCTCATGTTGTTCCAATCCTGTAAGACTTTTGTTCCTCTTCGGAACACAAATGAAGATCTATTTGATGAAATTTGAGAGATTTCTGTCCCTCTATTGACACCCTACGCAACTACCACTTTGACGCTTCAAAAAGTTCATAAAAGGATCGTAAAATTAATCCATATGAATTGAGCGGTTTAGTCCAAATTGTCTAAAGAGACTCGATCGCTTTATGTGATGAACCGATTTAATTTAGGCTTTTATTAACCTATAAACATTGACCCAGCTCATCCGCACCTGCTTGGCAAGCGAGAACAAGCCTCTTGCAGAAGCTCAAACGTGTTGCATAACATGAGATTGAATCTCATTGGTTCTTACAGAAGCTCAAACGTGTTGCGTAACATGAGAATGAACCTCATTGGTTCTTACGGAAGCTCAAACGTGCTGAGTAACATGAGAATGAACCTCATTCTCGTTTTATCTGTACAGAGTCACAACGTGGCTGCGCGGACGCAATAAATCATTATGTATCATAATTTTTTAAGGCCAGACAAGTAGTTTGTTGAGGGTTGATTTGTAAAGAAGGACTACACGCCAGCGCACATATATATTCAAACGCGCATACCTATGGACTGAACATGTGATGCGCATGTGCGTGACGTCTGTGTTTGCACAGAGGTTGCGTAGGTTTGCGCAGAGATAACCGATAATTGTTTGCATAAAAGTGGTAGTTGCGTGGCTGTCAATGGAGGGACAGAAAGCTCTCAGATTTCATTAAAAAGATCTGTCATCATTCACTCACACTTATGTCATTTCAAACCCGTAAGACTTTCGTTCATCTTCGGAAAACAAATAAAAAAGATTCATTTTTGGGTGAACTATCCCTTTAACTGTTTGTTTCAGAGGCTATGTTTATATGGAAAACTATTGGTCTCATTATAAATAGCCCAATTATTATTTATTTTTTTTACAATGGCTCCTTCTCAGCTATTCCATATTATACAGCTCCTAATGTATAAATTTGTAATTCAGCTCATGCAACTATCCAAAGTAGTATTTTTAGTTCCTTATGAGCAACATGGGTTTAAGAATGGTGACCATTCATGAATTGCAAAATGATGGTCACTAGCCCTGGGGTGCGTTTCCCGAAAGCATCGTTAGCCAACTATGGTCGCAAGTTCCGTCGTTATCAGCATAGTTCAACGATTTGGTGTTTCCCGAAACCATCGTTCAAACGAACGTTCGCAAACAGCATCGCAAACTTGTGTGGTTGGAACGTTAGAAGCATAGTTTCTAGTTTACATTAGATGTAGACTGAATAAATCCTTATCTTTAGCAAAATAAGCAAGCTGACATTCAGTACAACCCGTGTTATTTATTTAGAATACATACAAATGTAATTTATGTCTTTTAGTTTGTCAAGAGATTTAAAGCACCGTTTTTGAAGACTGCGCATGTGCGAACGTGCTCTACTATGTAAGAACGAGCCAAATATTGAGTCTGGTAATAAAGCAAAATAACTGAGAAAAATTAGAAATGGTATTCAGATGCCATGTCTGTAACTTATATGACAAAATCTAGCGTTAATTCGATCTCAAACAGATTAATTAAAATAAGTTATTAGTCCACCACGTGCGAGACGTCATAAACCAACGTGGTTGAACGATACTTTGCGACAGACGGTTTCGGGAAACAGTCGTGACTAGCTAGTTGATTTCTCCAACGATGCATCGTACTATGGTAGTTAAGCAGCGAGCTATATAGTTGTACGGGAAACGCACCCCAGATCTGTATCTACCACTTTAATCCACCACAAATTGCATACTTCATCTTTAACACTTCACTTTATTATTTTTCTTCAGACTTTAACCATGATGCTTCTGTAACATACAGAACAGAACAGTTAGATAGCCAATTAGAAAGTCATGTAAACTGCTTAATCTCAATATTGTCGTATTTGGGAATGAGACCAATATGATTACTGCAGTCCATATGAATATAGTTACTGCCTGTAAAACCAGCAAAGCTAACCCATACGGTTCTCATTGTAATATCAAAAGCGAGGCTTGCCAGGATGCCAGCTGCTCCGTACTCGTGAATTTCACCAGCAGGACTTGAGTCGCTGTTGTTTCAACAAATTTACTGTGGCACCTGCCGATCCAAACCCCAGGTAATTCGGCTTCCTTTCCGCCAACCTACACCATCCTCAGAACCTCCAGTAATTATTCGAGAAAAAATGGTTAACGTTTGATTTCCAGACAAATGCAACAGTCACTTCTGCACGATGAATTAATTTACCCCCCTTTTCACATTAATCTCTTACTGGAGTCTGTTATTTGGCTGGAAAACCTTATAACTCAATCTGACAGATAAGATTATGCCACTGAACTATAATTTGGTGTGTGTTTTTTCCCCCCAATCATCAAGACCCTAAATCATATCCAGCACTCAACAATAAGAGAATCTCAAGAATGAAATGTGTATTACAACAAAAACACTGCAGCAAAGTATATTGGCTGTTTTCTGACAGATTATTAACTAGCATTTTTCTCAAGGGTAAATTAAATGAATCTTCAGATTGCTTTGGCCCATTTAACATCATCTTTGGCAATGCTCTTCATATAATTCAAATATATAAATATTTAAAATTCACCACAGTTTCAAAATTGAGCCAAATACGAAGCTAATATGAGAGTCATCTTAATTTAACACTATTTTGATGGCCCACTTTAGACATTCCACCAACTATAAGTAACTTTGCAAGTACATGTCAACATATTCTACTAACCCAAACCCTAACCTGAATGTCTACTAATACCAGTTGACATGTAGTTGCAGATTAATGAGAGTTAGTTGACATGTAGTTGCAAAGTTACACATAGTTAGTAGAATGTCTAAAGTGGACAATCAAAGTAACAAGTAACCAACCTTAAACAAAACATTTGTTTGTGCATATTTTGTGCAATTCAACATGATGTGGTGAGTGGCCAATTCAGTTCAAATTCCAAGATAGAAAACCAACTCTCACATTCAGAATTTTGCACTACCCTGCTATCCCACAATTCAACACAACCCACCGCACCATCGGTTGGGATGTAATTGGGCAGCCCAGATTAGTGCAGTACCTTTGCCCTTCCATTTACTTTGCTTCGACTACAGGTCTATTACCCACCATGAGAACAGCAGTATTTCCTTTCCCCAAATGCTCACCTCTTTCCATTCAGGCACCTGCATCAGTGCCTGTCATTCAAACTCGCTCTCCTCCTGTGGTTTTGATGGCTGCAAGTGCACCTGCAGTGTCTCCTCCTTTTCCCTGCCGCTCAATCTCTTACAGCCCCTACATTTTCTACCTGTTGGGCCCTGTCAGCCCATCGTGGTTTTTAATGACTGCTAACACAATTTCAACTGGTGAGTTCATTTGCCTTCCACTGTGGTTATGGGTGATTGCTACTGTACCTATTTTCTATCCAGTCTACCAATCACCATCCTCATTTTCTACCTCAGCTAGCTGGATTCCCTGAGTATAAAGTGCAAGAACAACCAGAAAGCAAGTGGCTTATATTGTCTGTATCTCATGTTTGAAGTTTCACGCCACCTCTTTTGCAATCTTGGTGGCTGCCACTGAATTCGCAATGCTCCCTTTGCACTCTATCCCTCTTGGATTGATTTTATGTTCATTCATCCAGCATTCTCTCAAGTTCCATTCCTTTTCCCCAATCCAACTATATATCAATTTATGACAGTAGTCAACATTGCTGATAAAAAAAAGTGTTGTCATACAATCAAGTCTAAAACAGTGGTACACTTCAAATGCTCAGTATCAGCGCACTTATTCTTGGCTCATTTTGAGTTGACTTAAGAACGGCTCAAACAGATTTAGGTAGATTTGTGAATGAATTGCTCAGACTCAAAAGATGAATCTATCCCAAATTGGACATCACAAAATAGGGTTTAAACTGGGATTTTGGAGAGCCCAAACATATGGTGGCTGAAGCAAATAAATGTTGGATTAACAACATAAGTTGCCAATAATTTTTTCTTGTAATGGATGGAAGTTTTGGCCCAATTGAATCCTTGCCTACAATCGGTTTCTAGAATGAATCTCCTTTCAGGAATACCAGCAAACCTTTACTTTGGTTGCCCTAGATGAGCTTTCAATACTTCCATATGAATTGTGAAAGCATATTAACCACTTCATTAAGCATTTATGTAATAAACATCGATCAGAACGTCAAAGCTAGAAATAGTTTTGGGAGAGAGCTCTCACTGCTGATGGATTTAACCAAAAGTGTTCCTGCTAAAATACACAAAAATGTTAACCTTTACAACCTTCACACGATTCAACCACTTTCAAAATTTCTCAACCATGCACATCAAGTTCACATAGCTATAGCTCTCAATTCCCTACATTGTTCTCTATCAGAATATGCTTAATAAAATATCTCTCCATGGTCCAGATATTCAATTATTAAAATACTGAATTAAAACATGAAGGTAAAGTCTTATACATACTGTACATAAATCTGAACAAGCACAATTAGACCAATTGGCTTCAACATTCAATGCCAGATATTATTTATTTATTTAGCATTATCTTATCCAGCCTCAACTTTAGGAGAAATGAAAGCTTTAGGGTAAGCTTTTTACATCACTTATTACCTTCACATCTAACCAATCGTGTTCTAATACTTGCAGTATAAAAGATCGGTACTTCCACATGTTTGAGTTTGCAGATGCTGACGCCATCAATTAACTCCATCCATGCCATCACCACCAGGATAGTCCCTTCCCATACCATCCAGGGGGTCGGCTGCGCCCCTGCCTTCGCCTTTAGGCAGGAAATGCAGATTCCGTTACCCTCGGATTGCGAGCTACGGACAGGGCCTACGCCAAAGAACTTTATATATACTTGCTTGCTGGGCTGTTAATAAATGTATGCTTTGTTATGCTATTTTGCCTCCCGAGTCTTTCTGGTAGAACATCTTTTCACCATGAATAATGAATGATTCACATTCAGACACTGTTTTTAGGAACACCCCAAACCCATCTTGCAGTTTTAAGATGTAACAGCCAGTCTCGACTCCAATCATCAAAGCAGCTACACGGGCACAAATGCATTCAGACTCAGACATTACACCCACGGATCACCCACAGTTCCTTTGCTGACCGTCTGATGCATATTGCCACACAAAAGGCAAGAGCTGGAAGAAATTGCCAGTTCCAACCTCCAGGAGTCACAGTGTCTTTTATAGGATACCAAGTTGATACTATGAGCGCTTTTAAGGGAGAAAGAAACTTCCAAGTTACTGGCATCTATAAGAGATATTCATAGTTTTGTTTGAAGCACTTTAGCTGCAAGTTCACTAGCTGAACTGTATATTAATTTTAAGTTATAATAATAATCTCCACTTGCTATCTATTTTTAAATACCGAATTGCTGTGTAGTAATTTTTTTTTTTTTTTTTTTTTTTTTTTTTTAATGGCACTTCAGTGTGTACCATTTCACAAAATGATCTTTAATATACATTTTAACAAAAACTGTGATTCGTTGCTTTTTATGACTGTAAGACCCTTTCAGGCCAGTTCTACCCAAAAGTGGGTTTATGGCTAGAACAAGTTGCAAACAAATTTACCAGGGAAAATGTTGAATTGGCTCACAAGTACAAATGTGAATTGGAATGACAGGAATAGGAATTTACTGACTCAAATTCTATCTATCTGTCCGTCCGTCCGTCCGTCCGTCCCGCTATCTCTATCTATCTATCTATCTATCTATCTATCTATCTATCTATCTATCTATCTATCTATCTATCTATCTATCTATCTATCTATCTATCTATCTATCTATCTATCTATCTATCTATATATCTATCTATCTGTCGATCTGACTGTCTGTCTGTCTATCTGTCGATCTGACTGTCTGTCTTTCTGTCTATCTATCTGTCTGTTGATCTGACTGTCTGTCTGTCTAATTATATGTCTGTCTGTCTATCTATCTATCTATCTATCTATCTGTCTGTCTGTCTGTCTGTCTATCTGTCTATCTGTTTGTCTGTCTGTCTGTCTGTCTGTCTGTCTGTCTATCTATATGTCTGTCTGTCTCTCTACATATCTGTCTGTCTGTCTGTCTGTCTGTCTGTCTTTCTCTCTGTCTATCTATCTATCTATCTATCTATCTATCTATCTGTCTATCTGTCTGTCTCTCTATCTATCTACATATCTATCAGTCTGTCTGTCTCTCTATCTATCTATCCGTCTGTCTGTCTGTCCGTCTGTCTGTCTGTCTGTCTGTCTGTCTGTCTGTCTGTCTGTCTGTCTGTCTGTCTGTCTGTCTGTCTGTCTGTCCGCACATCCAAACATTCAAGCGAGGCTGTCAAGCCAACATTCAAACTTTGTCTTGACAAATTTCGTTTTTGTTAAAAGTTTAGCTTTTTTGGTAGTTAGTGATTAATTTATATCCTTTGCATTTCAATCAATTTTAATAGCAATAATAGCAATGTTTCAGTACTTCAGTTCAAATTCAGGAATTTCATGAGAATTTAAAAAGCATTGACATTTCAAATCCTAATGGTGCACAACCCTGACAACCCTGGCACATGTATATTTCATAACTACCAGAGATTGTCCACATGCAAAACTCTGAAATTGACACAGCAAACACACACTCTCTTGAGTTGAGTGTCAAGCTCAAGACCTGTCATTACAACTGACTAACCAAACTTTCCAAACCTTTTCTATTTTTGCAATAGAGGGCAAATGCCACTGGCAGCTCTCTTTAATATAATTCTACCTATCATTTTCTGCGTCTCGGTTTTTGAAACATATCATTACTTATAACGTTATAGCAGTTGAGATGATTTGTGTGAGCAGCTCATCGTTGGCATGAATAATATTCAATTGTCTCGACAGGCTATTTTCCTCACTAAAGTTCTGAGAAGTCTGATTGTCTTTGAATACATATATCTGGAGACGACTCAGCCTACTGAATATTGCATGAACCTTTGCACTGTACAGAGTACCCATTCATATGATTCCCCCAGAGGACATATCCCACAATGCAATTCCCGGGTATTGCCATAGTGCCAGTGAGCCATATGCATTCCCAACTAATGCGGCTAATCCTTCCTGTTCTTTTTCCATTTCCCATTTTGAGGAGTACTGTTAGCGTCAGTTGCCCTGACTGATGCTACAGATTTATAAGTGAAATTCTTCCTTACCTAGCAATCTGTCATCAAAACGAACGAGGAAAGCAAGAATCCTGCGAGACAGAATCATATTTTCATTAAAAAGTTCAGGTTGCATTACAATTGCAGATATCTTTGCTGACATCTACAATTACATGCTAATGTATTTTTGCAAAAACCCTTTTGGAAATCAGTGTCTTTTCCCTCTCACTCTCTCTCCCTCTTGTTTTCAGAAAACCAGGTACGACAGTAGCGCGATAACACTTTATCTGCCTGATTCAACTGTAAATCCTCTGTGAGCGCTTTAAAAGCTTTCCCACGGGGAGTAAAATATTCATACTAGCACTCGTGCGTTACTAGTCATGTGAGAGTGCGACAACCACAATAATTAATGAGATTTTGTTTCAGCCGACAGTACTATCTGTCAAATCAAGTAGAGTGGCAGAGAACGATACTCCAAATTCTCAAAATGTAATTCTGGTTTGATTATGATTTGATTTAGGCTCTAATAGTATGATAAATTAAATTAAAGAATTAAAAAAATCTGGGTTGTTTCAACCCATGTTTGGGTCAAATATTGACAAACCCAACCTTTGGGTTTAAAAATAACGGTTTGGTTTGTCCATATTTGACCCAGTAAGAATTACTTTTTGTTGGTAGATTAGGGTTATTTTGACTGCTTAAGTATGTTGAATGATAGTCTTAGAAAAAAAAGGTTCGATGGAGTTTCTATTTAGAACCCTAGGATTCTTGACACAATTTTAAAGAACGATTTAAGCCAAAAAGGTTCTATATGAGGGGAATATCTAAAATGAATACTTTAATGTTTAAAGGGTTATTTCAGGGGGGTTTTTTCTACTGATAAAGGATGTTTACAAGCTGTTCAATTCAATTAAAATCAAAAATGAATAAAAAAAAAATAAAAAAAATGTGTTGCTAATTTTTAAATGATGCAGCTTTTCAGTGGCACATCTATTTATTGATTGAATAGCGTTGACACTGCAACAATACATTGATTTCATCCGAGAATATTTGAGCAATCAAGTTTGGTATGTTCAGCCATTTATAATAATAATAACTAGCAATTGCAGATTGAGAATGAATGACACTTTGAATCACTTCTCTTCAATAAATTGCTCTGAAATGGTTCTGAAAAGATACGTTAGAATCTTTGGAATCATTTGAAGCTGTTCCTCAGTCAGTAAGCAAGATGCTTTAGTTACTTTTAAAGGTAAAAAAAAAAAAAAAACTTTCAACACTACATTTTAACCACGCGATTGTAATTCAATGCAATCACAAAATTTACACTGAAGCTTTTCAAAGTTAAAGGGGGAAAATCATTGCTTGCTCTTTTTCAAATGAACCTGCAAAATAACAATTTCTTCATTTTATAGTCTGTGAGAGTAGTGAATCTGAATCAGAAAATAATCAGAAATAACAATAGGTTTAATACAGTACAGATGTAGCCAAACAGCCATGATTCTAATTGCTGATATAGAGTCAAACAAAGTGAGGAACATGTGACTTACAGCTTGTGACCTCTGCAGATCTGTTAGTGTACATTAAGTCCTGGGCAGGGGGTGGAAACAGGCTTTGGACTGAATATGGTATTGTACTGTGGCGTTTGACCTCTGTGGGGATTTGGAATGTTAGGCATCTTCCTTCATGAAAGGCTTCTTCTGTCCCAGCATATCATTTCTGTCTGCAGCAACTGAACCATAATGAACTGTAATGGTGTCTTCTTACATAACAAACAATCTATATTACAGATATTTTATGCCATGAGGTGTGTTTCTATCTTTGGCATCAGCTTTCTGTATATAAATGTATTTGGTCCTGAGTTGTACGATGCTTAAGAAACGGCGTGTAACTTTCCGCTTTTGTACTGTAAAATACTTATAAACCTCTATGACCACTTACATAAGAGAATATACTTAAAGGTGCATTGCGCAAGTCTCTGAGTTTTTGCAGAACTATGCCCCCTCTGGCGGCAAGCGAAACTGCAGCCAGAAGTGTGCACGCTCACGGACAAAAGTTTTCTTTTTTTTTCTCTTACGTGGAGTTTGCGTTGGTGTTTGAAATGAACTACAAGCCGGTCTCTTAGAATCCATCTTCTACGGAGAATGGCGGCGAATACACAAACCTGCCAGACAGCCAGGTGAGCGTGCCGTGAACGCGCATGACGTCACGCCCAGTCTAAAATTCCTTATTTATTTTACTTTACAGGATTATAGAGACAATCTCAGTGATCAGAGAAGGGCTCATTCAGCCCATCAGGCAATTGTTTAAGCATGTATGGGTTAGAAGACGGGTATTTTTAACATGAAAAGTTGCTTAATGCACCTTTAAGTATTCACGTTTTCTGTGCAATTACTTATTACCTATTATATTGAATACCTATTACCTACAAAATATTCATGCCATAACTTTTCTTACAATATTATTTGAATGTAGTTCTGCTGGAATGTTAAACACTCACCAGAAACTTGAGACGCTTTTGTTTTGATTGTCAGTTGCTGAATGTCAGATTAATTTACTGTGAAAACAGGCCCATGTTTACCATTTGATTAACATTAATTAAAGCAAAGTCCTAATGAAAGAACTGAAATTTCTTAATTACATAAGTCATTCTCATCAGATAAAATGACAGAGTACTCTGAAATACTACATCACCAACATTTGAATTGTACCTGTATAGAATAAATCAGGCGAAAATGTTGAGCCAAATACAGCACATCAATGCATAGACTACTTCACACAAAAGATCAGAGACCTATACCTCTGCAAAGCAATGCAGTATATGCAATTCAGTGCAACAAAGAATACCCTGACATCAAGGAAACAGAACAATCCCTTTATAAGCCAACATCTCAACACAGGAGAGCGAAAACCTCCAGGCAACTCATAGCCATTTACCTGCATTTGAAGGACAAGGATCATTCGTTCAAGGGCAGAAATGTAAAGACTGTGGAGAGGACTGAGAAGTGAGAATCACATACTCTCTTGAGTAGGTACTTATTTGAATAAGAATTTACTTGTTAAGCTCTAAAAAAGTATATTATATGTGGTATGAATGTAATTCGCATACAACATTCGCCGTGTTGTCATTATCATGTACTGTAAACTGCGCTGTCTCAGTTGCATCAGTTCATCCTAACCAGCCTCTCATTTTAAGTACTGTAACATGTCCTTAAAGGGACATTGACAGTCTACGCAACTACCACTTTGATGCTTCAAAAAGTTCATAAAGTTCATAAAACTAATCCATGAATTGAGCTGTTTAGATCGCTTTGTATAATGAACAAATATATAATTTATCATCATATAAAGTAATCGAGTCTCATCAGAAGATTTGGACTAAACTGCTCAATTCATTTGTTTTATTAACTTTTTGAAGCGTCAAAGTGGTGGTGGCGCAGCTGCCAATGGAGGGACCGAAAGCTCTCAGATTTCATCTAAAAGATCTTAATTTGTGTTCCGAAGATGAACGAAAGTAGTACGGGTTAGAAACGACATGAGGGTGAGTAATTAATGACAGAATTAGAATTTTTGGGTGAACTATCCCTTTAATCTCAACTATTTGTTTCCTAAAGGCATTGTTACAACAGTAGTATAACAATAGCACTGGTAAATTAATAAGCACCTCGGACAACCCACTCTAAATCAACATGTATTGATTACTCTAAATCAACATGTATTGATTACTACAAAACAATTTTTTTAATTATTGCAAATTTAAAAGCTAAATTAAATTTTTTCAGAAGTTGCAGTTGGTGCATACCATGTGATTTGCCTTAATTTACAAGACATACATCAGGGTATAAGGCCTATAAAATACTTTAATCTAATTAATACTAATAAACAAATACAAATAATAAAAAAAAATATGATTAAAACATGTTTTACACAAACACTTAGCAGCTATTTAGCAATAAATAAAGCACACATAAGCTATATAACCTCAACAACACATGCAGCTACAACAGGTACGGTAACTGCAGAGTCCCTTACGAAGGTCCAAATTACTCGTGATCACATTAAATACAGTAATTTTTGTGCTACAGTATTCATATTGGTGAGACAAATCTATAGGAGATATTGGCATAAGTTTTGGCCTCAGCTCAGCAACTTTGAAACAGAGAGCACTGTAACGATGCACTTATGCGCTATTTAATATGTGCTGGCATGGGAGACATGCTGACTTGGCATTTATCAATCATAAAACAATGTACGACATAAGATACAATGATCTTTGAGTGTAATTTGAAATGTTATCTGGAAACCCAGCCACCATTTATATCAAACTATTGTCTGCTGCTTATAACGTTTAAGGTTTTCATTCTGTTTGGTGGACATTTAGGTTGTTGATTTTATCGGTTTCATTTGGCCCCTTTTTCCTCTGTGTAGTTCCTGTCTCATTAGTTCTCTTAGTGACTAATTATGCCCTTGTTAATCTCCATAGTAACCTATGATTTTAACCTGTGTCTTGTTTACTGCAATTCCTTGTTTGTGTGTATAATACCTCTCAGTTTTCAGATGCGTTTGTCAGTTCTCATTGCATGCAGAGTGGTTTTTGTCTTGGATTATGGTCTCCTGCTTTTGTTTTGATAATTAAAGTTTTTGTCTTTGTGTCCTTGGACCATGCCCTAACATAACATCCTTCTTGTACATTTAGGGGCCGTTTACAAGACACCATTTTCAACTAAAAACGGAAAACTGTTTATGCGTTTTGGCCGTTCATTTACACGACAACAGCGTTTTGTATAATGATTCAATACCATTATTGTCTCTGTGTAAACTAAAAAAAATGCTAATTTGTGAAAACGGTTACATCATGCACATGTGTATTACGTGTTCAGTCTATAGGCATGTAGCGTTTCTTTAAAAAGTGACATCACCATCTACTGGCCTGGCGTGAATAATACAGCGTTTCTTGTCGTTTTCGCGGATCCGTGGGAAAGGGGATTCTTTTGACAACGTTGTCACCTGTATGCGAAAAACGCGAAGGAAAAACGTTTCTGGTTTTAGTACATTAGACACTTAAGGGCCGTTGACACGACACCATTTTCAACTAAAAACTCAAAACTTTTTATGCATTTTGACCATTCATTTACACGACAATGGTGTTTTGGGGGCCTGAAAACGCAAACTTTTGAAAACAGGTTTCAAAGATCAAGGTTTTGAAAACAATACCATTATCGTCTCCATTTATTCTACAAAATCGCCAATCTGTGAAAACGGTGACGCCATGCTCATGCGCTTAACGTGTTCAGTATATAGGTGCGTAGTGTTTCTTTACAAAGTGACATCGCCAACTACTGGCCTGGCAGCATAAAACAGCATTTTAAGACATTTTCACGGATAATTTTGACTATGGTGTTGTGAAAAACGTTTTTGGTACAACATTGTCATGTAAAAATACCCTTAGTCTGGCAGTTGTGCTCCAATTTTCACAGCATTGGTGTTTATATCATCAGAAGAGGTGATTTCTACAGTGATTCACAAATCTAATGACGTCGCATTGTGAAATGACATGCCAAGAAATCCCTGACATCCTACAACTGATGATGCAGCTAGCGGAAAAATCCCTTAAATGAATAAACAATCCCAGATGCTCCAGAATATGCCTTCCACATTTCTTTCAGCCACAGAACAGCCTAGAGCTGAGACTGAGCAAATATATATATATATGGCTTGCTAAGTAATTCATCAGTGAGTGCATCATATTTATAGCCAAATAGTCACTTTAGCAGACAGATAATTTATGTGTTTGAACACGGTAAGGCGGAAACATTAAATTCAGAATCTACTGCTTTCTAAAAGAGCTTTAGTGACACAATTAATCAATCAACCAATCAGACCAAAATCGTTATGTTTGGCCAGATTTTAGTGCTTCACCTCTATAGTCTGTCTGTTCAAAGCATGCCTGCATCAATCTTTGCCCTATTACCTCGATTAATCCTCATGTTCTGTTGAGATTGACTTTACATTCTTTGGGCCCTATTTTAACGATCTGAAACGCAAGTGTCAAAGCGCAAAGCGCAAGTAACTTTGTGGGCGGGTCTCGGCGCTGTTGCTATTTTCCCGGCGCGATAAATGACTCTTGCGCCAGGCGCAAATCTAAAATGGGTTGGTCTGAAGTAGCTTCATTATTCATAGGTGTGGTTTGGGCGTAACGTGAAATAAACCAATCAGAGCGTCATCTCACATTCCCTTTAAGAGCAGATGCGCTTTTTCCATAGCGGATTGCTATTGTAACGGCGGATTTGCCAGGCGCGCGCCAGCAGCGGTTCACAGCCAAGGAGAGCAACGCTCTCGTCACGGCCGTAAACGAGAGAAGTTACATTGAAATGGAGAAACCCTGGGTAAATGTGTAAGCTAGATGTATGCTTTTATAATAAATTGTTTATCTATCTATCTATCTATCTATCTATCTATCTATCTATCTATCTATCTATCTATCTATCTATCTATCTATCTATCTATCTATCTATCTATCTATCTATCTATCTATCGTAATAATGTATGATTTGCAAAAATGAAAACTGCTGCTTCTGTGTAGATGAGAGAATCAAAGTGCGCGTTGTGCACACGCTACATTGATTATGGCCAAGCATGCGCCCTTAAAATAGCCTATGAATAACATGCGCAACGCGCCACTGACTTTAAACTATTTTTTCCTGGTTAGTGGCGCAATTGTTTTCTAAACCTGCAAAATAGCAAGAAGGAACGTTTGCGCCGGAACACGCCTCCTCTTTGCGCTGATCCGCCCCCGGGAGCGCAAGTGTATTTCTTAGTTAACCGACGTGCTTCTGTGGAGGGAAAAGTCCGCTTTGCGCGGGTGCAAAATAGGAATGATACATGCGTCGGTGTACAAAGTCACTTGCGCTGGGTGCAAGATAGGGCCCTTTATGTTTGGGGTCACAAAGTCTCCAGCATTTTATGTATAACAGGTTTGTGCATTATTCAGAAATGAATAGTGAATGCCTTTTAAATGACCATTTAATTGGATTTCATTTGAGTTGAGGTAGCAAACAGGAGGCAGAATTGCAATTTAAAAAGTAGAAATCAAACAAATCAAATTTCAAAGATAATTTTAACTAAAAAAAGCCAAGTTGTTTTCAAAACTGAGTCCAGACTTTGTCAAGACAAATTTCAAAGTTTGTCTAAAGAAAGTCTTGTCTAAAAAATAAAAAGTTTCAAAGTTGATGTAGTTAGAATTACATCATATTATATAAATATTAACATTTTCATTCAATAAATTAATTGATCAGTTAAAAATAAATATTAATTACAAATTGTAACCTTAAATTAACTTTTTGAAATGTAGGGTATGTTTACATGACAATGATGTACTAAAAATGTAAGCTTTTCCGTCGTGTTTTTGAAAAGTTTTGCGTACAGACGACAACGTTGTCAAAACAATCCCCGTTCACACAAAACGGTGAAAACGTCAACAACAACAAAAAAAGCTGTATTATTCATGCCAGGCCAGTCGATGGCGATGTCACTTTGTAAAGAAACACTATGCGCCTATAGACTGAACACGTAATACGCATGCACAAGACGTCACTGATTTCACAAATTCGCGATTTTGTATAGTGACGGTAACAGTATTGTTTTAAAAAACTTGCACTTTGAAACCCGGTTCCCTTACGAGAACGTTCTCTCGTACTGCGTTGCAAACGCTGTGGGAAAACTCCTTTTCTCGAGAATATTGAAGCCTTTATTTTAAAACGCATTGCTGCAGCACAGGCGAGAGCATCAGGCTAGCGCGAGCATGCTGATAGGCTGTGCTGTGGGCAACTGCACGAACCAATGGCGGATAGGCAGAGGCGCGTGAACCAATCAGGGCGCTTGGCACACTGCCAAAGTCAAGCGCACGAAACTACACGTGACCATAGAATATAAATACAGATAAAATCCGCCATTTGACAGATTTAATCTCCTTCAGCTCGACTCACCTCGTCGCTGATCTTCTCCGGATAGAAGCCGCTCGTCGTTTGAAAGGCCTTCCAGCGGAACAGCTTCGCATCTCGGCATCTGCCAGCTGAGCGTTTCCCTGTGGCATCCGACGAGTATCCTTTTTTTCTCTCTTCTATCTCTAAAAGAGCAAAATCGCTGTTTTCACAGCGCACAGGCGTTGTTTCAAATGCCTCTCTCTCTCTGTCAATCCTGCGGGGTTCCCCTGCATGTGTCTGACAGACACACACAGTGTGCTGCCTGTCTCGGCCCGCCCATCTTCCGTCTTCGGCGCCCCGCGAGCCCCGTAGGAAGAAGCGACGCGAGCAGAGGCGTCCTGAATGCAGTGAGTTTAGCGAATGCACGCCGGGCCTTTCTCCACGTGCTTCGCCCACGCCCTCCTCTCCAGTTCTGTTTTTCTCGGAGCGACCAACGCCCCTCGTCTGCTGCGGCGGGACTCGTCTCTTTTGGCGGATCTGCTGAGGGAATGGATGACGCAGTTTCCGTGGCGGCATCTGAGAGCGAGGATTGGTCGGGCTCCGCGGACCCCGTCCCCCCCTCTCAGTTGGATCCTTCTGACACTCGAGCGAACATCGACGCCGAACTCTTCCGCGTCATGTCTCGCGCTGTCAACGAGCTGGGACTCGACTGGGTTTCTCCAGCTGAGCCTCCCAGAAGCCGCCTCGACGAATGGTTCCTGCCGGGGCGCCATCAGGCCCCTCGTCAGCGCGCCGCCCCCTTTCTGCCTGAGGTCCACGAGGAGCTCACTAAGAGCTGGCGCGCGCCCTTTTCAGCGCGAACACGCTCATCTGCTTCTTCAACGCTCTCCACTGTTGACGGCGCTGAAGAAAAAGGTTATGTGTCTCTCCCTCCACTAGAGGAAGCGGTCGCCGCACACTTATGCCCTCCCACTGCAGGTAGTTGGAGGTCTAAGACTGTGCACCCATCTAAGCCGTGCAGGACCACATCGGCCATCGCCAGCCGCGCT
This sequence comes from Leuciscus leuciscus, assembly GCF_965113295.1. Classification (NCBI taxonomy): domain Eukaryota; kingdom Metazoa; phylum Chordata; class Actinopteri; order Cypriniformes; family Leuciscidae; genus Leuciscus; species Leuciscus leuciscus. Next base: position 35,572,374 of record NC_138727.1, on the reverse strand, counting down.
TATACTGCCGCTGGTCAAGCCGCCTCTGCACTTCACGCCATGGCGACGCTTCAAGTCTTCCAGGCTAAGCTCCTCCGCTCCATGGATGAGTCAGGCCCTGACCCAGACACCTTTAAGGACCTCAGAAGTGCAACGGATTTGGCGCTGCGGGCCACTAAGACCACTGCTCAAGCCCTGGGCCGCAACATGGCCAGCCTGGTGGTTTTAGAGCGCCACCTGTGGCTAAATTTAACTGAGATCAGAGACGCAGACAAGACCGCCTTCCTCGACTCTCCAGTTACACCATCCGGTCTCTTCGGCCCGTCTGTCAGCGGCTTCTAGGGCTGTACTGTCCCAGTCGATTAGTCGATTAATTGGTCGATACATTCTGGTTCGACCAAAATTCTGATTGGTCGATTTTTTGCCGCGTTCATTTCATCAGTTTTGCTGCGTTTATTTCATCAGTTTTGCCGCGCTGAGGCGCGCTCATTTCATCAGGTGGAAAGCACTAACTGCTAATGGGGGTGTTTTCAGAGTACCCTTGTTTCACTGTAACAGTCTGTCTTCAGAACACCCCCCTTGTTTTCACCTTTTTTGGATTAGCCCAACCCAAGAGAGAGCGATAACTATAGAAGGTTTGATGCTGAATATTATTTATTTAATTGTGAGAGCGTTTAATAGTCAGTCCTCTTCTAACATGTCAACAACAAAGAGATCGACAGTGTGGCAGCATTTTGTTAAAATTGATAACAGGAAAAAGGTCGAATGCAAAGTTTGCATGCAACAGTTTTCCACAGCTCGACGACAAACATGACATATCATCTAAAAGTGGTAAGCTCACTTGTCTGCGTTAGCTTGCCCTGTCTGTTTTGAGTAGGCTATATGAACATATCAGAATTTGCATATTTCAATGTTTTAGTGTTATAACCTAACTTTTTTATTTTTTATTTGGAGCCTAATGCGCAATTGCGCTGTGCTGTTGGTTGTGTTAGTTTTGAGCCTAGGATGCTTTATTTTTCAGTTATGCACTTTATTTCGTTTCTGCTCTTATTTTGTTTAATAAATATTCTTTTTTTATTAAAGTGGACGTGCCTTTTGTGTTTATTAAGGGTAAAAGCTTTAAGTTAATAGTCTATTCGTGTCTCAGCTGCGAAGCTGAGCTCATGTTCAGCCTCGCTCGGTGCGAGGACATGCACGGTGAAATGATAGTGTCTGACAGTTATAACTTATTATTATAACATATGACAAAAATAATTGTCTAAATTATGTTGCATATTCCTCAACAGTTCTTGTGATGATATCACTAGCTGACAACATAGTACTGTTTTCGGAAATCATAAGCTATGATATTGCGCAGGTGCACGTGATGCAACGCTGTCAGAGCCGACAGATTTGAGTGTCAGACTCATTTCAGTGCAAAATATTTAGGTCAAAAACGATTTAATATACTGCAAATAGCCTACTAGTTTTTTATGTTTATTTATAATTCATTTAGGCGGACAACAAGGCTACCAAGTACTGCGCACAGTGCGCATCTAATTAACTTAACGTTTTTTTTTTCTACCGTCATTTTTAGTCGATTTTAGTCGATTTTTAGTCGAAAATTTCAGGACTTCAGTCGACCAAGATTTTCTTTGGTTGAGTACAGCCCTAGCGGCTTCGCAGAACGTTTCACCGAGGCTCAGAAAGCTTCCAGCGCTATGAAGCACTTTCTGCCCAAACGCTCTAGCTCGGTCCAACGGCGCCCCAAGAGCACGCCGCGACCTGAGAGGGTGGTTTCACAGGTCCTCCAGCCCCGCCCAGCGGCTGAGACCAGCCAGCACCCGAAGCCTGCTAAACGGTTCCCGTTCCCGAAGCGCCAGGGCCCGCGGCCTAAGCTCACGCTCGATCACGAGCCCAAGAAGCCGTCCTAACCGGCATAAAGAGGGGTCATTGTCCCGCCGCGGCCGGACCAGCCCCAAAAGTCGCTCGAGTGCTACTCTCAGCCCCCTCTTCAGTTCAGGCGGTTGGAGCAGTTTTAAATGCAGTACATGGGCCCGTCACCTGTCACGCACCCCTGCACACAAACGCTGTTTTAACAGCGACCCACAAAAAGCACAAATCGAGCAAAATTTCTCACCTACATACATGTCAGTTCGAGCCCCCGATACTGGGCGTTCCAGATATGATAATGCCTCTGGCTCTGCGGGCTCTAGCTTGGCAAGCTATCCCCGGAATCTCAGATTGGGTGATGAACATCATAAAACACGGTTACTCGCTTCAGTTTGCCCGCAGACCACCGCGTTTTCGCGCGGTTATACAAACCACGGTAAGGAGCACATTGAGTCATGTCCTCCGCACCGAAGTGTTAGGTCTGCTGGCAAAAGGGGCCATCGAGAAGATCCCCCCTTCTCAGAGCGAGTCAGGTTTTTACAGCCGTTACTTTCTTGTTCCAAAGAAAGACGGCGGCCTGAGACCCATTTTAGATCTCAGACATCTGAACAAGGCTCTCATGTCACGGCCGTTCAGAATGCTCACGACCAGACATATCCTGGCGCAAATTCGCCCAGGCGACTGGTTTTTCTCAGTAGATCTGAAAGACGCTTACTTTCACATTCAAGTGAACCCCCACCACAGGCCATTCTTGAGATTCGCCTTCGAGGGGCAGACATACCAGTACACAGTTCTACCATTTGGACTGGCACTGGCACCTCGCACTTTCACGAAGTGCATGGATGCAGCTCTCTCCCCCCTGAGACAGCGGGGCATGCGCATCCTGAACTACCTCGACGACTGGCTCATACTGACTCAGTCAGAGTCGGAGTCACATACTCACAGAGCCCGGCTCCTCAGCCATTTGGAATGTCTGGGGCTCAGGGTCAATTTTTCCAAGAGTATTCTGTTGCCCAGCCAACGCATCACGTTCCTGGGAACAGTTCTCGACTCCGTACTTATGAAAGCATGGCCCACACCGGCCCGTGCTTTAACGATTCAGCAGCTCGCGGCATCGTTCTTAGAGGGCTCTCATGTACCCCTCAGAACGTTTCAGAGGATCCTTGGCCTGATGGCCTCTGCATCATCAGTACTCCAACTAGGCCTACTGCGTATGCGTCCTCTTCAGCTGTGGCTAGCACCTCTGGTGCCACCCCACGCCTGGCACTCAGGCCACTTGGTTATCAAGGTGGACCAGCGCTGTGTTCAAGCCCTGGCCCCTTGGAAAGACGCCAGCTGGTACCAGCAGGGCGTAAGCATGGGGGTGGTTTCAGAGAGGAGGATGATTTCAACAGACGCTTCCAACCTGGGTTGGGGAGCTCTGTACGAGGGCAGGCCTACCTCCGGCCTCTGGTCGAGCTCGGAGAAACGCCTACACATCAACTGCCTCGAAATGAGAGCAGTTTTTCTAGCCCTGAAAGCCTTCCTCCCATACCTGGCTGGTCACCACGTGTTGGTCCGGACGGACAATATGTCGGTGGTCTCTTACATAAATCGCCAGGGCGGCCTCAGGTCCCGCAACCTGTTTGCCATAGCCTCTCAGCTCCTGCTATGGGCTCACACCAACCTGCGCTCGGTCAGGGCAGCTCACGTGCCAGGCACGATGAACATAGGAGCAGACATGCTCTCTCGGGGCAGAGTTCCCCCAGAGGAATGGTCTCTCCACCCTCAGACAGTCCTCCTGCTTTGGGAGGTCTTCGGGAAGGCAGAAGTAGATCTTTTCGCCTCAGAAGACAACTGTCACTGCCCAATCTTCTTTTCAAAGAGCAGGGATGCGTTGGCCCACGATTGGCCCAACCTTCCTCTCTATGCGTTTCCCCCGGTCTCGATGCACCCTCAGGTCATCGAACGGATCAGGAATACGAAAAGCGCAGTTCTCTTAGTAGCTCCTCTCTGGCGAACCCAGATTTGGTTTCCAGAGCTGATGCAACTGTCTGTAACAGACCCATGGCCAATCCCAGTGAGGTGCGACCTTCTGGTTCAGGCCCACAGGACAATCTGGCATCCCCGTTCCGACTTGTGGGCCCTACATGTATGGCCACTCAACGGGTACCCCAGGATCTCCCAGAAGGTGTCCTGAACACTATTAAGGAGCCGTCTACCGTCTACCAGACGCCTCTATCACCTTAAATGGTCAGTGTTCTCCAGCTGGTGTTTAGCTCGAGGCCTCGACCCACACACGTGTGAAGTACCAAAAGTGCTTTCTTTTCTGCAGGAGATGTTGGACGTGGGTCGTTCCCCCTCCACTCTCAAAGTGTATGTGGCAGCCATTGCTGCTTATCACGTATTGGAAGCCGGAGCCTCCTTAGGTAAAAGCGACCTTATAGTTCGTTTCCTTAAGGGCGCCAGAAGGCTTAACCCGCCTCGGCCGCCGTCTGTACCGGCCTGGGACCTTTCACTGGTCCTGCGGGCTCTTAAGGGGCCTCCCTTTGAACCACTTCAGTCAGCTGATCTTAAGCCCCTCTCTCTGAAAACCGCCCTGTTCCTGGCATTGGCGTCAGTGAAGAGAGTAGGGGACCTGCAGGCGCTTTCTACTAGCGCCTCCTGTCTGGATTTTGGCCCTAATGACTCCAAGGTCATTCTTGGGCCAAGACATGGATATGTTCCTAGGTGCTCTCAACTCCGTTCAGAGCCCAGGTTATTTCTCTGTCAGCTCTTCCCACTGAGGAGGACAGTGATTCTCTCACGCTCTGCCCTGTCAGAGCTTTGAGAATTTATCTAGAGCGTTCGACCTCTTTCAGACAGTCTGAACAGCTCTTTGTTTGTTTCGGGGGCAGAACCAAAGGCCTTCCGGTCACTAAGCTCACGCTGTCCAAATGGATAGTTGATGCCATTGCTCTGGCTTACACCTCACTGGGCCTATCCTGTCCCATAGGTGTTAGAGCTCACTCTACGAGAGGTGTCGCCTCTTCGTGGGCTTGGTCGAGTGGTGTTCCTATCGAGGACATTTGTGCGGCGGCCGGCTGGTCCGCTCCGTCCACATTTGTGAGATTTTACAACTTGGATGTCCCTGCTCTGCAGGCACGAGTGCTTTCTATCTAGACCCTGGCTCTGTGGATCCAGACTAGTTTTTGACTCAGACACACGGTTGTCACCTTGAGTTGTGGGTTACGTAAGACTGGCCCTTGGCCATTTCTTATGGTTTAAATTTCTGGGCCCGATGTTTCGGTCTCGTTTATCTTGGCCAATTCTGTAACTTCCCGGTACTTGGTGAGTCAGAGCGGCCACAAGATTATAGTACGGCGTTTTAAATAGCGTTCCCACAGCGTTTGCAACGCAGTACGAGAGAACGTTCTCGTAAGGGAACGTACTTGGTTACTTACGTAACCTCGGTTCCCTTAGAGATAAGGGAACGAGTACTGCGTTGCCTTGCCGTGCTATTTATCTTGTGTCAGGTGTTTTCACTTCAGTCGATTATACCTGTCAAATGGCGGATTTTATCTGTATTTATATTCTATGGTCACGTGTAGTTTCGCGCGCTTGACTTTGGCAGTGTGCCAAGCGCCCTGATTGGTTCACGCGCCTCTGCCTATCCGCCATTGGTTCGTGCAGTTGCCCACAGCACAGCCTATCAGCATGCTCGCGCTAGCCTGATGCTCTCGCCTGTGCTGCAGCAATGCGTTTTAAAATAAAGGCTTCAATATTCTCGAGAAAAGGAGTTTTCCCACAGCGTTTGCAACGCAGTACTCGTTCCCTTATCTCTAAGGGAACCGAGGTTACGTAAGTAACCAAGTACGTTTTCAGAAGTTGACGTTTTCAGGCTTCCAAAACGCAATTGTCGTGTAAACGAACGGCCAAAACACATACAAAGTTTTCAGTTTTTAGTTGTTCATCCCCTTAAATACAATTTTTTTTTTTTCACAACCCTGATGTATAAAAATAGCTAGAAATTTATTTTTAACCTAAATGAGGTTTTCCTTAACACATACTGTATTGTCATATGCAAATCCAAATTTCGAAAATTTCCAATGATATCAGGGTGGAAAATGTGAGGAAAAAAAATACTCATGAGATAAAAAATGTTTTAAAAAATCCCAACCTTAAAAATATGCTCCTTTTTTTTTTACATTGGGGTCTCTAAATCCCAAACAGGCCATTAGGGGGAAATTTACAGCTGTTGTGTGCAGGACTGTAGAGACCTTCAGGGAATTTCACAGTAAAATACAGAACATGAATGATGGTGAAATGTAGTGATTGACACCCGCTGGAGATGCTTGATAGTCTCCTGATATATGGTATATAGCGTATGCTGGATATTTTCAGGCTGCCCTTCAAATCTGAAAACAGATCTCCACACCACTGATGCTTTCCTTTGGTTCCCTCAGCACTGTCTGTCAAAGAGCACATGGGATGGAGCAATGGCAGTTTCATCCTCAAGATGTTACAGCCAAAACATTGAAATTCGGGCATACAAATTAGTCTTAGACTGCGATTATCTGGCTTCGCCTTTAGCCAGTTTGTCCCAAAATAGTCCAAAACATGCCAGTCAGTTTATTTTTAACAAGGGTTTATTAGTGTTTTTGAACAACAAACTAAACGGCACATTTGGGAAACAGTGCTGAAAATGTGTAATAGCCGGAAAATGAGAGGGATGGCGTGACAAAAAGCTAATCATGCTTTCAAACTGCTGATAATTTAGCATTCAGTCAATGATGCCGCACGTCCTGCCTTTCCAGTGATGATGGATTTGACGTACATTTGAAGGGCAGAGTGGAAATGAAAGACCGCCTTCAAACAATCATTCCTCCGAAACTTGCGACAATTTTAATTTTCCTCATCATGAAAGTTACATATGAAGGGGAAAATATGCAACTCAGCATTCCTAGAGTTGTGACAGCATATCAAAAGGCAATAAAGGGTTGTGTAAATATGATATCTCTCCCTCCCTCCCTCTCTGTAACTTTCTCTTTTCTCTCTCTTTCTCTCTCTTTCTCTCTCTCTCTCTCTCTCTCTCTCTCTCTCTCTCTCTCTCTCTCTCTCTCTCTCTCCGCATGATACAACCTATTTGGACGTGTTTGTACTGAGATGTGAGCTTTTGGTGTGCCATTATGAAATATTAGCAATTACGGCCAATTTATTCCTGGTATTCATCCTCACCAGGATTAAAATATGTTTAGGGGCGGTGTTTGTAGAATGAGGCTTTAGAAAGTAGAAAAAAGATGGATGGAAATTTGTATCACATGACCTCCACTCATATTGCCTGGAAAATGGCTTTATAGGGTCTCATCAAGCACACAATACCCACGTTAGTAATTGCTTTATATGAAAATATCTTGTTTAAATATTTCACTTTGCAAATGATCATAAAAAAGCAGAAATTACTTAAAAAGTACAAAGGATGAACTGATTTTTAGAGAAAAATTTTCCAGCTAAAAACAAGTCACAAGTGCAAGTTTGTCCGTATGCTACAAATGTTAAAAATAAAACACTTAAGGGTTGTCATGAAACATCTTGAGATGTAGCTAACATTAACAATGAGATTTAGAAAACTCAACAGTTCACATTTAATTGAATTACTGTACAAACTTGCACAAAAGCAATATCTTAATTTTATTTATTTATTTTCTGGCTTTATCTTGTATTAAGGATGTTTAGAAAATTATTCTGGGGAAAAAAGAATTGCTAGAAAATTTTTTTGGGCTATGCTTTACCAGGTCTTCAGGTTTATTCATGGGAATGCTAAAAAGTTTGCATCTGTCCTCTGTTGTTTCGGGCATCTCAATAACTTGATAATATCTCTCAGTTAATATGTATTCACTATCTGTTCACCTCTTTTGAATATCTGCTGAACCTTTTAGCGAGCAAAGCACCGGTGATCTGTTTTGTTTGTGACACAGTGGTGAAATCATATTTGAGGGCCAAAACTTTGTTTTTACGAGATGGATCTATTGCCGCAGGAAAATGTCAAGACCCGAAATGTAGAGAGGCCATTACCATAAAATTAACATTTTAATTAAGCCAATCCATAAACCGCATCAAAATATTAATAAATGCATTTCTATTTATTGCGATCTGCAGTGGACTTCAAACAAGCAGGCCTATCCTGACCTGAAATGAAACTTCCCACATACCTCTATAAGGATCCATTATATCCATTATTTTGGCCATCTTGGCTAAATTATGATCCATGCATATGAATTCCAGGCCAAAGGCTGTGTGATATTTCAGAGGGCGAATCCCACTGGCAGATGCGATGAGGCAAAGCGCTTGTTTGGGGCATGATTAGGCTATAACTTCTGAAGTTCTGCAAACAAAAACACAATCAATATTTAATGAGTATCTATAATGACATAGGGAGGAGCTCACAAGTCCTTCTGACCTCGGTAAATGTACTGTAAGTTAACTGTCTTTAAAACTACCATGAACCAGGCTGACATATACAGTAGACTTCCTTTAATGAAAGTTGTTTTTGGATGTTGTGGCGGTTACATGAAGCATAAGATCATTTCTTTCTGAATCTTAATAAGGTGCATTCTCGTGCCAAGAAGGAAACGGATTTAATAGTTTAATTCAAACCTTAATTAAGCCATGTTTTAGGTGATCAACCTCTGTGGGGCCGGTTACAGTATAATTGTGTTTAATGTGTTCTCATTTTCAACCCAGACAGCCCAGTAAATGCTGGCCTCTGCAATTATGACTGTTGGCGCTATACTGGCTAATGTTTCTTTAATCACAAAAGTCAATAGGACTTTTTTGTTTTATTTTTGGTCCTTTCTAATAGGATCAGTGAAAGATAGATTCAGATTCACGTTGCCTCACTGGGTCGAGACACGCGCATGAACCATCGTGCCACCACTTTCACACTAAACCAAATCATGATATGATCAAGTCATGAGGCAGTTCTTCCACACGCGATGCATTATATATATATATTTTTTTTTTTTTTTTTTTTTTTTTATGATGCTTTCTGATAATATATAGGCTCTGCTACACCCACACTCAAACACAAATGCTTTTCATCTAATAATCACAAGCTTAATAAAAGGTTTCAGGGAGACTCGTGAGCATATCATTAATTCTGTTGAACTGATGTTGTGTTTACTAAAGTGTGCAGATTATTGTGAAAAGGCAAACCATATTTAATTGGGCTTAAAGCTCCTCTATGAACATCTCCTTAAAAAAAAAAAAAAAAAAAAGTTAATTGGATTTTTGTATCTCAGGAAACTAAACGGTGTTTTAAAGAAATTCAAAAGGTCTAATCTATAGTCTAAAGTATTTATCAATCCATCCATCCTTCTGTGTCTCTCTGTCTATCCATCCATCTGTCTCTCCATCCATCCATCCATTTACCTATCTATCTATCTATTGTTCCTCCATCCATCCATCTCTCGTTTGTATGTCTATCCATCAATTCATCCATTCATCCATCTATCTATCCATCCGTCTATCTATTGTGAAATTGAAATTGAGGGGGAATGTGTAAAACGTGTCACTCTGAATAAATGATTTATATATTAAGTTTCTTCTAGCTCACTTCTCTTTGATGGCACCACTGATCCGAGCTGACTCTAATGCTGTTGAACGTGATTTTGAATATAGCTAGGTAAATGAATTATTCACTTCAGCTGCTGAAAATTTCATGAGGAAGGTGATTATGTAAAGTACTGTGGTCCTTATCTTTGCTTTTCTCATCTTTGTTGTTTAGTAAAGTGAAAATGAACTCTACTCTTAATAGGATGTTTACTAAAGGTTGTCAGTTTAGTTACTTTAGTTAAATGCAAACATCTACCTCTCCTCTGGAAATATTTATAATGTTTGGGTAAAAAAAAACACAACTGAGAAAGCATTAGGCCATCTTGGATTTCTGTCATTAAAATCTGGGAATTCACAGAAAGCTTACCACAATAAATTAATAAGAGATATTTACGATTCTAGGGCACAAATCAAATAACCAAAATTGTGACGCTGTCCAAGTACAGACCAACCCGATCTCATGAGATAACGTAAGTATTTTACAAGGTGGTGATTTCGTATGAATTTATATTCTAGAAAAAAAGAAGGTCCAACCCTAAACTTAACCCTCATTGAAGAGGACGCAGATTATACAAAAACGTACAAATGACATACAAATTCATAAAGTTTAGCCATGAATTGAGCAAAATGTACAAATAGTTGAGAACTACCAGGAGATTTTGTTGTACATATGGTCAGATGTTCTTTCTTCCTTTGAAGCACAAGGTGCTCTTTGGATCATTCTCAAATTATGCTGGAGAACATTTATAATTTTCCACAAACTTGTGGAGTTCATGCAGCTTAAGCACATGTTAATGAAAGGAATAGTTCACCCAAAAATCATTGACTCACCATCATGTCGTAACAAATCTGTGGCATTCTTTTTTCTGGGGAACTTGAAAGATAACTTTAAAAATAAGTTTTTTAATACAATAGAAGTCTAGTCTAACATTCTTTAAAATATCTTCTTTTCCTTTTATTTTTTGCTCCAGAAGCAAGAAAATTATACAGGTTTGGAATAACATGAGGGTGAATAAATGATGACAGAATGAACCACTCCTTTTAAGGGAAAAACCGATGTATCAGAAGTATAAATATTTAAAGTTATAAATGATACATACTTTTGTCTAAAAAAATGCAACCTTGAAAATCTAAAACCTTTGATGAATGCATCAAATTCATATTAAACGCATGACGAAGCTCTTTTGAAATAAAGCTGTGAACTACACTGCCTGTGACAACCTGTTCTCATTCACAGTCCACGCACTGTTTCTCTGCGCATGTGACTTTGTGTCTCACAATCCGAATGCTTCTTTTCCACAATGCACACATTGTTCATTCTGAAGGAATTGCATTACACTTTCAAGTTTGTGCTACTGGGAACTTTATGTGTGTGTGTGTGTGTGTGCACATGTCTGTCTGCTGTGTTCCCGGGACAAAGGGCAGTTAGCATTTAGAAGAATTAAGGACTGTCAGCTTCTATCTGATGGTGTGGGGAAGTCCTTAAATCTCTGAGCCGGTGCGATCAGTCTCTGTCCAGCCGTCGAGCGAGAAAAAGATAGATGCATTCAATAATTGTGGTCTTGAGAAATCTGCAGGAAATGATTAAGAGTGATAAATAGGGGACAGGGATTTTTTTCTCACATCCATTTGACATTTTTATGCCTTTGGTGCCACGGACAAGGACAGAGGAGAGAGAAAGACAACCAGCTGCCATTGAGTCAGATGTCATTTTAGGCACAATAAAGGGAGATTGTTTGAAAGCACTTTCTAACCACACTTGAGCAGCAGTCAGCATAGAAAAAGTTTGAATATCATCTTAAAGAGTCCGTATTATGCCTTTTTTCAAAGTCTTGATTTTGTTTTTGGGGTCTACTAGAATAGGTTATCATGCTTCAATGTTCAAACACATTATTTTGCACATACAGTACTGTGCAAAAGTCTTAGGCATGTTAATATCCCCCACCCCCTGTCCCCCCCCAAAAAAATGGTTTTAAGTCAGTTATTTATATCTTTTGCTGTAGTGTGTCAGTAGGAAATATCAGTTTACATTTCCAAACATTCTTTTTACCATTAATTGTAATAATCCAGTGAGATTTGTGTATGCACAAGGAGTCTGACAACAGCCAGGATGATCTGATCTCACCACCATCGAGTCTGTACATGAAGAAACAGAAACTAAACAGAGACTGACTAAATCCAGAAGAACTGCGGGAACGTCTCCACGATGCTTGAAGAAACCTTCCTGCAAAGCTACCTGAAAATATTAACATGCCTAAGACTTTTGCACAGTACTGTATTTTACATTGTTGCAGCACCTCACTTCCCAGTCTGTCAGAAACGCTCTGTTTAGTTTTGATCTCTATGAAGCCCCTCTATTTATTGAAAGGGTAATCCACAAGTCCAAAAACAGGCAAAGGTCATAAACATAGACAGACAATACGAAACACACAACAGGGTAGAAGGCACGAGCAAACAGGATAATCCAAAAAAACAAAAAAAAACAGGCAGAAGATCAAAACCAAGGAAACAGGAAGCCAGAGAGAGACTCAGAATTGCAGTGTTCAAACATGCAAGACTTCGCAATGAATTACTGAGTAGACCAGGGCTGCGTTCCAGTCCAAAATTGTAATTCCCTTCACTTGCTAACTTCCCTCCGTCTCGTTCACTCGGATGTACGTCATTGCTTACGTTGCACGAGTGCCCACTACTGGCGGAAACTGCAATGGGCTGAATTGGAACGTCCTAAGCCCTTGATCACTTGGAATCAGCTATGTAGTTGATTTATTATTTACATTTGTTTTTCCTTTAAGAATTTGTTTAATGCAGCATCCAAATGTATATATGGTTTTTGGGTTGTTTTCAATTAAAAAAATTTGAATTAATATATCATAGAGTTGTTTGTTGTGGTGGTGATTAGACGAGATCTGTGGTGACGTCACAATCGTACTGCATTGTGGGACATATAGGTGCCTGAAGTGTACATATGATGTAGACTCGCTCCCTCTGTCCAAATCGAGGGAACGAGGGTCTGTCCATCTAAACTTCCCTCGTCCACTTCACGAAGTGGAATGCACTTCAAAATGGCGGCGGAGATTCCCCCGAGGGGAAGTGCTTAGGGAAGTTTCGTGTCTAAAAGTGGACTGGAACGCAGCACAGGCTTATATAGGAAAAGGTACTGAGCTATGAGACACAGCCGAATGCAATTACTCATAATGAGTCCATGCAGTGAGTTTTGGGAAATGTAGTTTGTGAGGGAATGACAGTAGTCTGTGATGGAGTGCCCCCTGGTGGCTCTCAATGGCACTCCAGCTGGCGATCGTGACATCCTCCTTCTGAAAAGCGCAATGTGCTCTGATTGGTTGTCTGGATCGGTGTGTTGTGATTGGTTAACCGCTTTGAGCGTTTGGGAAATGTCACGCCACTTACCATAACTGCGAGCTTCAACACACTAAAATGCAACTCAACTCAGGCCTCATCCACTTATTTTTGCATATGCCTTGGCTAGGTTAATAATTAAAAGAGGGATATTGTGACGAGCTCGTTCTAGGAAGAAAACTGAAGACTACAATGGAGGCGTTTCAGGGAGTTCAGAAACAGTGCACACTGATATAGCGAATAACTGCCTTTGGAGTAACTTTTGTAACTTTTCAGACCTTTTTTATGCTTAAACAGCAGCATTACATACTAAAGAAAGTTGAACATTTAAAAAAGGCATAATAAGTCCTCTTTAAAACTTATGGCTGTAAAGGCATATATGCATAAAAGTGTTTAGATGCAATTAATGAATTGACATTTTACATTGTAGTGTCTAACTTTCTTTCGTTAGCTGATAAAATGATGTAGTATGAAAACAAGGCATGTTTTCTATCCCTCTTACATTTCTTTTGCATTCATCTGAGAAGCAAGAGGAAATCAATTTTTGGGACTGTTACTTGAATTTTTACAAGAACTTTGAAATACGAGTGTCTCAAAGTTTATATCAGGTGAGAGTTGCCTCATCACTTCAAGATCTCTTACCCTGACCTCCATGGCAAATGAGCCATATACTGAGGCAGAAGTCAATGGGAGGACATGATCTATAGACAGACAAATCTCTGAACAGCAGTTTCTTTCTGTCTAGGTCACTTAGTCATCAGCAAACCAAAATGGGTCATGACATCTAATATTAAAGAAATAATTCAGAATAATTTACTCACCCTCATGTTTCTTTCCTCTGTGGAACACAAAAGATGATGAAGAACACCCTGGTCGTTCTTTTTAAAATAATTAGGAGTGAATGAGAATTGGATCTGTAAAGCTCTGAAATGACAACAACAAAAAAGTACCAGAAGTTGTCCCTACCACTTGTCCAGTATTTTTCAAGTCCTCTGAAAGCAAATGATAGATCTGTGTGACAACCAGTCTGAAATGTAAGTCATTATTAAATGTCAATCTTGACATCTGTCCTATCTTTCCTTGGAGCTATAGTACATGTCTGATTCATTGACGAATCGTTCTTTTCTGAGTCAGCTCTTTAATGAATCAGTTGATCCATAAATCACATTGAACCGGATCATGAGTGAAAATTGGGTTTGTTCCTCACACAAATCATCAGCCAACTACACCAGTAAAGATTTCTCCATTTGTGTTCTACGAAGGAAAGTAAGTCATAGAAAGTAATGACAGAATGTGTATTTTGAACCATTCCTTTAATTTAGGGAGTAAATTAGCTGATAACTAGAATGAGAAGACAAATAACTTAATTATAGTATGAAAACAAGGCATGTTTTCTATCTCTCTCTCTCATAAATATCAGTTGCTGAGAAACAAGACTAACTGGGAATCAAGTTTTGGGACTGTTACAGCACAAGAAGTTGTGGATTTTGGCTTCAGAGTTGAATCATTGAATCAAGGCACAAGTTGACTAGAGCTCATTTAACAAACCAAAAAAGGGCCACTTTTAAATGAAATACAATAGATGACAGAGCAACTCAAGTGACTTTAATAGATTATTTATCATAAGAAAACTTACTCAATCAGCCAAAATCCCTTCTGTAACAGTACAGAACAGTTTTGCCCACAGTAATACAGTGTTTGTTTGAAATGTATGAAATCCCTGGCCATTTCTTTTTTATATAGGTCACTTGAGAGAACTGATAAATGGGATTGTCCAGACTAACTTCTTATCTGTTCGTTTATATGCCTCATTAAGCAGCACTCAGAGAGTTATTGATGTGCTTTGTCTAATTCATCATTTATGTTATAGTCTTTAGTCTGACAATCTCTCTCCAAGATCTTTTCTCTGGCTGGAAAAAACACTTTCCAGTGATCATCTTCCAGTTCCAGTTTGAGTAAGGAGAAACACTTTTTTATTTATATATCATATCCACAACATCCAAGTGAACACCAGAGCACAATGCATTGGAGCATATGTAGTATAACACAGAAAAAAAGATCCAGTGATTAAGTAAATATATAGAGCATAAACAATATTGTTATAAAAATGTTTTCAAAACTCTAGCTTGAAATTTTCTTAATATTAATTATTATGAAAATGTATTAGATCAGGATAGATCAGATTAAAAAGATGCATCAGATTGTAGGAAAATAGTAGATCAGAGTTATTCTAATTTTATTTCGAACTACATCTTATAGGTGTATAGATTTCACTCAGTCTGCAAAAAACTTGCCAATGGAATTTTAAGTAAATCTTATTTGTCTGCTATATCACGGCTCTGACAAGCATGCAGAATACATGCTTTTCTATGTAAAATTTTAACATCATGTGTTATAATGCTTATTATGCATTCCATGCTCTTTTGATTCAATTGTGCCTGGGAAAAATGACCTTTCGCCCACTAAGAGAGCTTCTTTACAACTAGGAAGAAAGATTGTGCCTTGCAATTAATTTTGATGAATACGCTTTTGTGGTATAGTCAGCGTGAAGGCCAAATTTCCGGCCGCAAATGCTATCTTGAGTTTCAGGCCCATATTTCCTCCTTCTGTCACTGTTTATGTCTCACTTTCTCTTTCTCTCTCCATTCTGAAAACTGCAAACATTGACCAGCTGTTCCTTTATACGTTTAATTTCTCTTCTGCCAATCTACACCAATGCGGTTGACAATTAGCTTATTAGCAAGACTAGATTTAAAAAAAAAAGAGAATTGTTGGACCCAAGTTTGACGTCCCAATCCCATTCCTTCTTTCTAACCCAGGGGTGTCCAAACGTAGTCAGTGCCACTGTACTGCAGAGTTTAGCTCCAATCTGCCTGGAAGTTTCTATGCCTAGTAAGACCTTCTAAATCGCCTTAAATAGGGCACTATTTGAGGGGACAACTATTTTGTAGGGGTGTCCGAAACCATAGTGGACGTTATCGAGTGCACTCATTCAATCCCACAATGCACCGCAATAATGAGTTTACATCCAATGTACGCTCAAAGGATAGAGCGAGATAAGAGGTACATAGATACAGCAGACTAACATCTCTTCCATGACAGTTTCCCAGCATACATCCACCAACCCATCTCCTCACTTCTAACTATTCCTATCCCAACCCGGGAGTACTGGGTTCAGGCCCTCCCCTCGGACAGCGCGCCAAATACGCATAACCTTTACTCTATTTAATTATATGTAAGTGTGAACTCGTGAAATGATAACAAGTTATTTCATGCGTTTGCATATGCAATTGCCTAAACCCTTTAACCCTTTACTACTTTTATATCCCATTTCCCATATCCCATAAGTCACAATGGTGTAAGTGATGATTTTCTTCAAATAAAAAAACAAAAAGAACATTAAAGAAGTGCAGGTTGTGAAATCAAGGTGGTGTCTTTAATGTGTGATGAGTAAGTAGCCGGTCTATGAAGATGGCAGAAGATTCAGAGGTGTGGTGATGTGGTTCACAATTTTGTTCTGTTCCTTGACCTCAAGAACACCCCCTGAATGTAGAAACTGGAGGAGGAGAGACAAAGCAATGGATGTCTAGCAGCGGTGAATAAGAGCTATCAGCAAGAAAAGTGGCTACTTTAGCAACAGGTCTCATTATATGCAAATCTCAAATTAACTTTATGATGATGCATGTAGGATGTAAATTATATACAATTAAGCTTTATAATTGACGACCAATCCATTTCCTGCTTTATGGCTCGAAAAAAGTTCTCTAACTGAGGAACTATTAACTAAATGACAGCTTTAAATGCAGTGGGAAGATGCAATCAAAAGCAATAGAGAACAACTGTAAAACTGCCACACGCGCACGCTTTGGATTTGCAGCCAATTACAAAAGCAATGGTTAAAACAGGTTGACAAAACCTTTTGCCGAAATTCCTTGACGCAAATGCAGCCTCAATAACCCTGAAATAGAAGCACAGATGGGGCCAGGAGAACACACACTCCCCACTGTTTTTATGCAAACACTTATAGTTATAGCTTTGTGCCAACTAAAGCACTGGGGCTGTTCATAGCAAAAGATGTGTAGTTTTGGGGTTTCACTACGATAAAAACACATGAGCAGGGTTATGACTACATCATATATTTTTTCATTCAAATTATAACACATTTATTAAAAAACGTATTATTAATTAAACTTTTAAAACCAAACTAATAAATTAAATTAAATTAATAAAAAAAGATGATAGATTAGGGCTACAAACAAAGGCTACGGCTACATTAATCCGGATACATTTGAAAACAATGTTTTCATTTCAAAACGTTCTTCGTCCACACCAGAAAACACTAAATTCACCTCACTGCGCATGCGTAAAACCTCATAAAAGCTCACTGAGATGATATAGACAAAACAGACATCATAAAGTTCTCACACAATTCTGCTGGCAGTATCATTTTATTTAGCAAAAAAATCTCACCATTCACACTCAGCCACTCACTCTCACCAGGTCGCACTCAGTCACCATCATATGTTTGGTCAAAAACTCGACTGCTCTCATGTTTTGCAGCAGGACAGCAATTGTGAGTACATTTTCTTTCATCTTTGCAGGACTGTGATATGAAGAGTGTACAAAGTAACATGTATTTAGCAACAGTGTGAACGTGAATAGCACATAACAGGCACAATACCGGTATAAACATAGATATCTATCGGTTTAATATGTGTCACGTGACTAATGGGTCATCGTTAATACCTCCATTTTCACAGTCCACACTACAATGCGAAAACACGTTTTGCGACGTTTCAGTGTGGATGAGAAACTTTTGGAATATGCTTGAAAACCCTAGTGTGGACGGAGAGCGTTTTGAAATGAAAACACAGTTTTCAAATTTATCCACTTAGGAAAAGCGTTTTTCAAAAAGCTGTTTTCGCAGGACAAAAACGCCGTCTCAGTGTGGAAAGAAGGCCAAAACGGAAAGAAAAAGAAGCATTGGTTTCACTTTATTTTGATGGTCCCTTTTGAACATTCTGTTGACTATAAGTAACGTTGCACCTACATCTGCACTAACTCTCATTAGAGAGTTAGCAGAGTATTAATAGAACCGTCTACTAATACTCTAATAAGAGTTAGTTGACATGTTGCAAAGTTACTTATAGTCAACAGAATGTTCAAAAGGGACCATCAAAATAAAGTGTTACCGAAGCATTTTCAAATGGAAATGTATTAGTGTGAAAGGAAGGCCAAATCACCTCATCTTAGAGAAGCTTAGAAAAGTGGTGATTCATGACATCTTTCTGATATCATGATATCAGCTGACATCTTGGAAATCAAGCCTGAGATTCTAGATTTATTGCTCACAGACTTATCCATGATATCTGAGATCAATGAAACAGCATTTATGACACACTGAAACATTATCTGGTGCCGCAGCCTGCCACCTACTCTTCCTTAATGGACAAGAATGTCAAGAAGAATGTCAAGGACTGGTATTTTCTGACAGTGAACTGAAACAGGTAGTGGAAATTACTCCTCTGCTTAACCCCTTTATGACAATTACATCCCTCTCGAGCACTGAAACAACCTCCTCTGTCTCAATGATCCTCCCTCTGGAGAAAATTATTGTTGTACTATGAAACCAAGAGATGAGGACAGTCCAACCATAAAGTCTGCCAAGACAGCCATCACTCAGGCCCTGTAAAACAGATATACAGAGTCTAACCTTCAGGACGATCTCCTCAGAGCCTCATCCATTGATCCAAGGTTTAAGGGCATGTACACACTACAATTTATGCTGCATCAGAGAATACTGCAAGTACAACAATTTCAAAGGTGATGGTGCATTGTAAGGATATAAAGGAAAAAGGGCTTGTGAAAGTCGTACTAATAAAAGTTGAGAAAACACTTACAGCAACACACTATGTTGAGGGGAAGATGACTATTTTGTCTAAATAACTTAAAACACTAAAAACTGGAATCAATCCTTTAAAAAATGCAAGTGAATTTCGGCATCATAATATTATATCGCACATTATGAAAAATAGATATTCATTTTGAGATTTAATAAAGATTACACTTAACAGCGTAATTCAATTATTAATTTCAATTAATTTAAAGATTGAATATAAGTGTTAAATGAAAGCAAGCATTGTCTAAATGTAAAAATAGAAAGAAAAAAATTCACAATCACTGTAAATATATCTGCTAATATCCAAACCTGAGCAATATCATTTATTAAAAAAAGTTAAGTCTTTTGCCGAGATCATAAGAATGAAGCGATGTCATACAACACAGATGATTGCATTCCCGGATGCAGATCTGCTTGCACGGTGGAAGACCAACGAGAAAAATATTCTTATATTGCTAAACTTGCAAAACAACACTGCTCAGTGCCAATTTTATCCATTGCAGGAGACCTTGTTACCACAAGCAAGTCACCTTGCAACAGAAAACGTTGTTTAACTTATTTTCTTGCAGACGAACTCGAAGACCTGAGATTAAGAAACCTCACGTACGATATATAGCTTGGCTTCAGCCCCGGATGTTTTTTTTTATAGCCCCGGATCTAAAGAAATTGAATTTATTGATAATTATTATTATTTTTTTATAATTTTCTATTTATTTAAAAAAATTGCCCGGGTCTTTTAATCTATCCTTCGGAATCAATCATGTATTAAAGACGATTAAAATGTGTTCAAGCAGATCAAAGTTACTATGGTTACAGCATGCTTGTATTTAGAGTGCGCACCAGAGGAGAGAGCCTGAAAGAGCCATCGGTTAACTTACAGCTTTAGGGCTTGACTGTCATTGTTGTTTGTGGCTTCTGGTGGTAGCTATTATGGACATTAGACACTGTTTAAAAAGTTAAATAAGGAGTCATGAACGATACGAGGCGGATGAGAGGCAAGAAGAGTTATCTACTGGCGCCGTTCCCTCATCATTAAAGGGATACTTCACCTCTGGGAAGATGAATGTGTATTTAAAATAGGTCATTTAAGTAGAAGAAATGTGAAGAAATTTTTGAATTTGGAGCTTTCTAGACTGAGAAAAGCCAGAAAATGTATTTTTGGCTTATGTGAATGAAAGACAACAACTCCCAGTATGCACTTGCTTCGCTGCCCTAGGAGGCCACACCTACCGGTAAGAGAGCGCAGTTGAAAACAACAAGGCTATTAGGCTAGCCTACGTGATGAGTTTGCCAGGGATTTAGAGATCGCCCAAAATGTCTGGGATTCGGCTTTTGCGTTCTACAGTCGCCATTCATTATGTTTACTGTGGCGAGCAGGACGAGGCTGGCGGCCGCGGGAGAATGGCGCGAGGCCGGTGGTGTCATTACTGAGACGCGCCGGGTCTTGCATCTCTCACAGAGGAGTGGGAATTTTCTTAGCAATGGTAAAACGCACATCAACCGATTACTTGTTTAGCGTTCATGTAAACACTACATTCAGACTCACCAATCGGAATGAATTCAGTTAGATTGAAACAAAAGGTGTGCATGTAAACAATGAATGGCGACCGCAGAACGCAAAAGCTGAATCCCGGACATTTTGAACGATCTCGCCCGCCGGACAAGTCCGGGAAAAGGAGGATGGTAACCCCTACTTACTCAGCTTTCTCCTACTATTCAGCTTTCTCCACAGAACAAGAGCCTGCTAGCTTAGCTTCCAAAGAAAGACGGCTGACTGTGTGTACATTCTGTGAGTGAGATCCCACTCTCTATGGGCGGGTTGAAAACATGCGGAACAACGCCATCTACTGGCTGTAGTCTTTAGCTTCTGGCCAGAAAATCCTCCGATGACGCAAAATGACGATTTTTGCATCATCGGAGGATTTTTTCCAGACAAAAAATACATAAATCTCTTGTCTCAGGGGGATATGAGGGTGGAAAGCATGGTAATTCGAAAATACTACAGGTTTTCTACTAATACAAAGCTTAATGCTAAATCCTGAAGTATCCCTTTAAGCTCAGGTCGGTGAAGGCTCTTTAGCAAACCCTGGTCTAACTTACCTAGCCCTGTACTCACTGTGGTATTAATGCAGAACATGTACTGTAGCCTATATAAATTACGTGGGACCTTACTATTTCGCCTATAGCTAATCCATTTTGTGAGCCATAATCCGTTTCTCGTGAAGAATGTAGATGAAGTAGCCTATAGCAGCTAACTTACATTTGATTTGGCGATTGAAACACGATGTGTAAATTAACGTTATTCCCCTCAGATGGCTAGCTAGATATCAGGGGCCGTATTACAGGAAGAGTCTAGATAGGATTTTCCCCAATTGGTATTACCGAAGCAAATACTAAATAACTTTAGGAATCCTATCTTGCTTCATCATATCTTATTTCAGGTTAGGAAATCCTAACATCGCTAGCATCAACTTTTCTGTCTGATACCTATAGCAGGTTGAATGGCCTCTTTACTGGACCTGCACTGTCTATAGTTCCTTTTCCAGACTTATACAAGCAGACTGTTGGAGTGATTTATGTGTGTGTGTGTGTGTGTGTGTGTGTGTGTGTGTGTGTGTGTGTGTGTGTGTGTGTAGATGGATAGATAAATAGATATAGATAAATATAGAAAGATAAATATCTATATACACAGTATATATATAGTTTTATATTCATTTTTTAAAATATTATTTAATATTCATGTATTATTTATTTGTGTTTCTGTGAATAGCTGTTACAGTTCTACAAATAAAGCATTCTATCTTTTTACCTATCATTTAAAATGCTACAAAAAATGCACCTGAATGCAGGAAATGAAGTGTTCAATGCCCAACGTTTCCTGGGGGAGGTCCCCCAGACCCCCCATTTATATTATTATTGCTTATTATTATGTGCCTATGAGTAGAATAAGTAGTTACCAAAAGCGGGGGTGGGTGGGTGGTGGGGACTGGGCTATGCCCCCAATGTATCAAGACCCTAGCAACGCCCCTGTTGAATCTATTTTGAGTTCAGTTTGAAATTAATTCAAATGATTTGTATATTGCTCTGCATATGCATACTTTGGAATTGGGAGTAGTTTTGGGAAAGAACGTTAGAAATTTTGGAGCTTTTAAGCAGCTTAAAATGAATCTGAAGCTTCGTTAGCTGATATGATGCTTTATTCGTAACATTAAGAGAGCAAAAACAGTCTGACTTATTTTACTCTTTATTTTTAATAAATCAAATGTAAATTCATGTCCTAGTTACACTGAATGTTGTCACATTTTCCTGGTTAAATAAATATAGTTCATTATGAAATTAATGTTATTTTTTATTAAAACCAAGTAGGCTAATAAATCTCATCACGTTAGTGTTTTTAAGCATTTTTACATTCATTCTAAAAAAAATACCTAACTACATTAACAGCTTAAACAATATAGTTTATTTGTGAACTGATGTACAGCTTTTCTTTTTAATAGTCAACTTATCTTCAGCAGTGATCAATCTTGTACACACTGGTCACAGAAACAAAGATGTACCTTTAATTTCCCCAAGCTGATCGCTCACTAAAACCCCGCACATTCATCATGTTTTCAGGTCATTTCAAGTTTTGACATGACATAAAGCGGTGATATCTAAGTGTACTTAAGAGTTATTTACTTATTTTTAGTTAGTCTTCCCATTAATGCCATCATTTTGCTCATTCAGACCGCTTCGAGAACGTGCATGAAAACAAGAGGCGGGATTTATCGCAGGAACCAATCATATCCAATCATAGCGCGATAGAGGCATTGCTTCCTCTCACATGACTTTCCCCCATTTATTCTCAATTACCCCCCACTAAACCCACTGCATAGTTTAAGGGGTCTGTTAAAAGTCAATGGGCTCAGGGGAGGCAAGAGAAAGGCAGCATATTGCTGTTGGACACCATTACTTTAGGAAAAAAAGAGGGATTTTTACACCTTTTAAAGTCACATTTTGAAATATTTGCGTTGTTTTATTTTAGTAAAATGGATTATTTTCTCATGCAGTTTTTCAAGGAGGCACTGCCTCCCTTGCCTCCTCGGAGGAAACAACCCTGATGCAAAGGTCGTTTGAGATGGATCAGCGGGGTCTCGACCGGACAGCATGGTATTGACTTTCACATTCTAAAAGAACAGATGTGCATGCAGCAATGTTGGGCATGACCTAACAAAGATAACCTTTAATTAGAGAACTGAGTAGTACATGAATATAGTTGGCCTTTTGTCCTCATAAAAACAATAAAGTGAGTTACTCTTTGATGACAGAAGTAGTCAAGATATTGGGTCATTGTGAAAAATGTAATTTTCAACTGGTCGTTGCAGATATTGGAACATGACTAAAATGAAGTTATATTTAGAAAACAGAGGAGAATGGGTGTTATAATGAGAGAGAGAGAGAGAGAGAGAGAGAGAGAGAGAGAGAGAGAGAGAGAGAGAGAGAGAGAGAGAGAGAGAGAGAGAGAGAGAGAGAGAGAGAGAGAGAGAGAGAGATGAAAAGAAAGTGATTAACACCAGTGATTATGTATTTGGAAAGTTTTTAATGTCCCAGATATCATGCTGGCCTTTAAGACATCAAAACCCTGAAACATCACATATCAGTGCTGTTAATGGCTCTCACTTGACGGCTCTAAGATTAGCTATTTCCTACTGGCACACTCTTGAGAACAAGAGGATTGAGTCATTATCAAAATATATATATACAGTATATGACATCCTGGTGTCATGATGTGTATGACGACCAGGTGATGAGGTCACAAGTAGGCAGCACATACAGTACTTTGCGATCCGATCAAACGAAAACCACATTCAAAGGTCAAACAAGCATGTAATTGCATCGCAATTTATAGTGCAAGCGTAAATGCATAGAACTGAACAAGTTACTCAACTATCAATGGTAAATGGTAAATGGACTGTATTTATATAGCGCTTTCACAGACCCAATGGCCACCAAAGCGCTTTACAATATTGCCTCACATTCACCCATTCACTCACTCATTCATACACCGACGGCGGTGTCAGCCATGCAAGGCGATCCAGCTCGTCGGGAGCAGCTGGGGTTAGGTGTCTTGCTCAAGGACACCTCGACACTTGGTCAGGTGGAACCGGGGATTGAACCACCAACCTTCCGGTTTGTAGACAATCTACATGAACCACTGAGCCACTGCCGCCCCAATGGACCTTTTTTACGTTTACAGGGTTCTCAAGGTCGACAATCTCACCATAGTTGGGTAAACTTCAATATAGTGAATGGAAACAATATATTGGAGCACAAATGGAACACAAAAAAATTAAAATATCAACAGAAACTCATCCACGAGAGCATTTCACATTTCTAAAACTTTCCATAAGATGAAAAATATTTAGAAACTGATTACAATGTTAATAACTGGTTTTATAACTAACCTTTTGAGGCTCCTAACCACATCACAACACTTAAAGGTGCAGCGAGCAATTTCCGAGAAACGCTGTTGATATTTGAAATCACCAAAACAAACATGCCCCTACCCAAAAGGATCACACAATCTTGATAGCTCCGCCCCCAAATCCATGAACACACAGGTCCCTCCCCCTTCATGAGTGGACACGCCCATTTCTGTTGATTTGTTACAAGTGTGTTTTGGTGCTCGGTCTGATCCACTTTCGACAGCGTTTCTCAGAAATCGCTTACTGCACCTTTAAATAACTAATACTCAATTTGAGAAAAGTGTAAAAGCCATCCTTTTCTGATTTTATATTAGGTGGGCCCTCTGCCATTTTTTGTGGACATGAAATGGCAACTCGACTTTACGTAATTTTATACTTTTACGAAGTAGCACATACACAGTTTAAAAAAAATTACAATTAAGCATGAAGCTGCACCCCAAAACCAACCCTTGTCGAATGAAAATTTACAGATGAGAATGTATGAATCTTGCCACCGAAAATAAAATAGTTAAGCTACCATGAAACTTTTGGAAACGACGAGGCTCCACATTTGAACCATTTTGCATCAATATCTTGTGCTAAACTCAAGGCCACGGCTCCATTTTGAAACACCCTAACAACAGAAAAAGACACAACATCACCTCTTTAACCTCTCACTATGATAGCAGTCCATGCTCATCAGTTCAGCTGATCAACTGGACCTTCCTGTCGGGGAGTATGTCACACATCTCTACCCTAAACGATCTCATCCAGACTGTGGGTGTGTTTGCTTGAGATTCCCACAGAAGCTCGTTGAGCTTAAGGATTCCACAGGGACATGTTTTCTTTTAATAAGACAAGAAAGATGCCAATTATAGGCCCTTTGGTGCTTTCTGACCCTCCAAGCTATGCCTTAAATTGGTTAGTTTCAAACACATCTCGCTAGGCTGCTCTCCCAGCCCAAGAGTTATGAACCCTTCTCTACTCCTTTTCCAAACAATCAGCAGCTTTTTGGGGAAATTGAGGGGATGTAGTAGAGTAGAGAATATTACATAAGCATGTTGTTTACATACCAGCCTCTTTGGTGCATAAATTCAGCATATATTTACTTAAACTTAATCTTTGCAGAAATAATGAATGATACAACATGCTTAATACACATTTTGTACTCCACGCTCCTATTTAAAGTCCACATGAAATCAATTAAGTTTTTTTGGCTTTTAGTATGAATATGTTAGCCTTACTGTTATCTATAAGCTAGTGTGCTCCAAAACATTGACAAAATCGCATTTAGAAGATATAAGCATTTAAAACTTAGTCTCTCGCTTCCACCAATATGGATCAATGATTTTGATGACATCACTCTGCACTTCAGCTTCTCATCAGACTTTCTGTCCAAATGCTCTCTAGAATCTGAAGCGTTCCGCTCCCTTCATTATAAATAGACGCTGATGCTGCGGCTAAAATCAGTCACTTGTTCACACAATTACTATTTTCTACATGGTGAATACCACATAGTGCACTATATAGGGGATAGGGAACATTTCAGACAGTGTAAATATGCTTTCCATTGGGGCGAATGAAGTCTGGTTTTCATGTTAGTTTCACATGAACAGCCGCAGCTCCGGTCCAGAGATACGATAGCACAGAGTGGATAATATGCGCCAGTCTGCGCAGATCACAAAACAAATAGGACCCATTTGAATTCTCCACAGAATGCTGTATTTTAGAGCAGTATGGAAAAGGTTAGAGATTATGAGGAAACTGCGGCTTTACTGAGCTCAACGGTACTGGCCAAACTGTGATATAAAGTAAACTCTATTGGCTATTTACAGGGTAACTAAACCCTAAACCAACTTTTTTTAGTTAATGATCTTTAAGAATTGGGCTTTATTAGTGCTGTTCATTGATTCGAGCAACTTTTTTGACATTTGGGTATAAAGTGTTTTAATTCTACAATATATGGTGTAAAAACGTCTGAGTGCTGCCCTCTTCAGGTTGAACGGTGGCTACTGCAGTTGAATTTTCCTATTGGATGTTAGCGGTGCTGCGTGACGTAAGCGGTACAACGTGACGTAAGCAGGTTCCAGCTCACCACGCCCTCCCTTGATACGAGCTATCACGCATTGTATTGCATCAGTTAGGATAGCTTCAAGTGGTCAGGAGGGTACGCAGGTGTAGTGTTGCTGGTTGGAAGACTTGGAAATTAGGCACCAGTGGAGCTCAAGTGTGCAACCTGAATTTTACGCAGGATTGCTTCTCCAACACAATAGAGGTGGAAATGGGCTTCTCCACACAGCTCGCTCTGAAAAGCGACTCAGTGCCAAACGCTGCTCCTCCTGCATGGACTCCACCACCGCAGCGGCGTCATGATGTGAGCGATCATATATATAATCACAATTTATGGTTAGGCTAAAGTTAATCCTCTGGGGTCGACAAACGCGCCGGCGCCGTTTTTTCCACATAGCGGCAAAATATGAATATGCCTACAGAGAGTGCGTGCTATTGACATCAACTCGATAAAACTCATCAGATGCATGTACTTTACGTCTTCTTGCGACCCTGTGAGTCACTCTCTATTTTTTGGCGCTTTTCCATTACCAGTACCAGCTCAACTCGACTCGCCTTGCCTCGGCTCGGCTCGCTTTTCGCTCCGTTTTCCATTGCAGATAGTACCTCCACAATAGTACCTGGTCGTCATAGCGACACCACAGGAAACTGCCGTGACTTCATCTTCTACGCGACACACACCCGCTTTGCTGTATGCTGTTTTTGGATGTTTTTGCTGTTTTTAATTCAGGATACTCCATCTGGCGCGTGCAATGTGACGATTCTCTCTGACCAATCAGCAGTCTGCCGTGTTTTCACATCACATTTTAGTATCGCTTCAGCTCGCTCAGAACCTCGCCGGAGGTGATACGAAAAAAAGTACCTGGAAGCAGGTATAGGTACAACTTTTACACAGTGGAAAACCAAACAAAGGCGAGTCGAGTCGAGCCGAGGCGAGCTGGTACTGTTTAGTGGAAAAGCACCATTAGAGTCTGGCAGCAGCTGTCAATTAATCCGTCACTGCGGGTCTCAGGTGCACGCCCCCCGCTCAGCCCCGCCCTCAGTTTGTCCCCTCTATCTCCGCTGGGGTCTGCCCACTTTTCCAGCATTTTTCAAATATTGCCAGTGGCTGGAGTCAGGCTCTGACCAGGGGTTTAGTTACCCTTTAAAAAAAATAGCTTCCTGTTTCAGTGGAAATTACTCAATGCATTGAAATGTGTTTCAAGGCACCCAGCGGGCCTTTAAATAAAGACAGATAGGCCTAAAAGTAGCAGTCCTTAACTGGGCACAAGGCTATAGTAAAATAATATTTATAAATCTTTGTCTGACAAAGAAGCTTACCACTTTCTTACAGTATGTGCACAGAATATTTTTCTCCTTACAATATTTAAAAGTAATTTCACGTATAGTTCATATTGCCTGTTGCTGGTTTAGATTCCGAACTCGAAATGCCCAATTCGTTAATGAATCATTCTTATGAGTCAGCTCTTTTCAAAAATGAAAACATGAGGCGGTGCTGCTCAGACCGATCGGTGTGTAACATCAAAGTACCGCGAGAGCGATTTGAAAGCATACGGAGCCGCTTCATGTCAAACACACCTGGAAATGAATAGGGTCGCGATTCATTCTGAACTATTCTGACAGCTCACTCACGTACTGGCTCGTTTGGAGCGGTATTATAACTGTAAATATATATGCTTTAGAGTACAGGAAATCAAAAGGGAACTGGATTAAGAGGATACTTACCTACAATCCATTGAAATCAAACCTGGAAAATCATAATGTCAGTGACAAATAACCTCTTTTTGAAGTTCCACACCTGCATGTGCAATTTGTCTCCTCAGGTAAACACATTTTACGATCATTTTCTCAACTGGAGGTGTCAGCTGGAGAGCTTAGCCAAAGTGTAGGCCTATAATATTTGGTTTAAGCAGTGGGTTTCTTCACACTGATCCTGGAACTGTTTATTTACCTAGGCAGCACTGTGAAATTTAGTTCGTCTCTATGTCTTTGGCCTTTTTTTTTTTTTTTTTTTTTCTACACCGAAAGTTATACGATTGAAGTCGAAAATGTCTCAATATTTTTGGTTGGGTGAGTCTCAAGGACCTTTATATTTGTTAAAACGAACTTGAAGCGTCTTTGTTTTTAAGATAATAACTAAAGGCTATAACTAATAAGAGAGAATATTATTGTCATTTCATGGTTGTCATTGGCTCTTGGAGTCTATTATGCAGTCCCGAAAGACTCCAGCAAGGGGTGGGGCGAGCATGGAGTGTTAAAGGGATAGTTCACCCAAAAAATTAAATATTGTCAATACTTACTCACCCACAAGTTGTTCCAAACCCCTACTAGTTTCTTTCTTCTGTTAACCACTAAAGACGCTATTTTAAAGAATGTTGGTAACCAATCAGCTGATGGGCCCCATTGACTTCCATAGTAGGAAAAAAGACTATGGAAGTCAATGGGTGCCATCAACTGTCTGGTTACCAAATACCTTATTTCGTGTTAAACAGAAGAAAGAAATTCTTACAGGTTTGGAACAACATGAAGGTGAGTAAATTATGACAAAATTGTGTTTTTTGGGTGAACTATCCCTTTAATAACAGGCACACGGGTTCCCTTCCCCCACTCTTATAATACTCAGATTGAGAAAAACGCAATGAGTGTTCGTGTTGTCTGTTCTTTAAAATATATATGTTCCTCTTTTCAGGGAGACTTCATAAGCATCTTTGGTTCAGAACTTATCATCATGATTTCAGTTTCAATGTATGGATCTTTGGAGATTAAATAACTTATTGCACACTATAGGTTAGATCAGTGTATTGATTTTCCGTAGATCTGCATATTGATCACTTTAAATCAATTGTCATACATTTGGTCACTAGTGAATGTCTCCCCAGTCATTCCAGGCCATTTAAACCAGTTATTTCTGAGTAGTCAGACATTTGACTGGAAAGATAGCTTCATTTTGTTCTTAAAAAGCACATTAAGAACTATGAAATACTCTGGATTAGTAAGAGCATGGGATCAATGCAAACATAGGCCGAATTGCTTTACTTTTTGGATCTTTTTCTTGCTTTAAGCATATTAAGCTGGCATGAAGCGGATGTTTCGATAGTACTTTCTTCCTTGTTATATCTGAGTGAAAGGGCTTCTCGAATAAGAAAACATGTAGGCTACGACTGGACTTGGATGGTCATGGTTTGCTATTGCTGTGATGTCATGTGAGTGACAGGTTGATCCCGCCATCGTGCCAGTAAACACATCATCAGAGAAGAGAAGAGATGAGCTGCAAGAGGGAGGGAAAGATATTTTGAATAAAGATTATGAGGGTGCCTGAATTTAACATAAAATAATAATGTGCACGGATAAATAATTTATGATAAACACTGCGATATTCAATAAAAAATGTGTCCTTTTGGATTTCATGGTGACTTAAAGATGGTTTTATCTTGCCCCGTGAGTGTGCTCTGAATACTGTCGTACCTGAAAGTCATTCAGTCTGCGAACCTGTCTCTCTCTCTACCTTTGGCTGTCTCTCTGTCTGTCTGTCTTTCTGTATCTGATTGCAAGACATCTGTCCTTTGCTCTGTCTCTCAATGGAAGCAGCTGCTTTTCTGACTCCTCACCTGTGTGCTGCTGTCATGTTCAAAGCCTCACACACATACACACAGGTGAAAAGAGGTGATGAGTTGGTAGCACTGTGAAAAGTGTGCTGGGGTGGATGCTGAATGACTGCGGGTCCAGTTGAGAATAGACCTTTCAGGCTGTAAATAAATGGATATAGCTAATTAAAGGATGTTTGAAATTTCAGGTGGCTTTGAGAACTGTGAGTCACGTACATCCTCAATTAAGGCCGTTGTGATAGAATATGTGGGGTCATTGGCGCAGTGAACGGCACAGGTCATCTCAGTTCAAAATGATTTTATTACATTGAAATGACAGGAATACATTTAGCAACTCCTTAAAGATATAGTTTACCTTTTTTTTTATTTTATTTTTTATAAGTGCTGTTGCCTCATTTATAAATACGTGTGTACGATGATCCGTAAGTGTTCAACAGTTTCTGAAAATGCAATGTCTGTCTCTGTATGCACAAAAATGCTCCTAAATAATTCAGGAAATCTTTTTATATTATTTCAGTTATGTGATTATTAAAAAGCAGTTAAGATGTTGTTCATTTTTACATATATAATTATATTAAAGGGGCCATGACATATATTATAAATCTAAATTGGCTTGATCTTTTGACATATACGAGGCACTTTGTACCATTAAAACAAGTGCGGCAGAAAGTGTGTATGCCTGCTCTTCAGTTGGCATGCACATAAGAACATTTTCACATCAGTTTCTGCCTTTATGAATCCCAAATTGTTAATCACTTTTGATATTTAATATCATATCTGATCATATGTGCTCTTTAAAAATGAGGCCCCAGGTATGGAGCGACATGAAGGTGAAAAAAAATTACAGAATTTTCACTTTTGTGTGAACTATTTCTTTAATCAGCATTTAATGGACCAAAAACATAGCTAATAGGTCCTTATGGAATGGCACAGAATATTAAAATGCAGTAAACTTGCCAACTCTAGCCCATAGCACTAAACTGTCTGCTGTCTTTAGCCAGCTAGCATATTTCAGCTAGAATTCACTTTCATCTCTGCGTCCCTCCCCCCTCCTCTCTCTCTCTCTCTCTCTCTCTCCCTCTCTCTCCCTCTCTCTCTCTCTCTCTCTCTCTGCTCACTGAAACTCAATTTCATAGAAGTATGAGATATTGATTCCATAGGCAATGTGCTTGTGTCCAAGCTGTTACATTAGCTGTAGCCCTAATCAGGAGCCTGAACGTGCGGGGTTTGGGTATAAATCTCTCCCTTTCGCTCTCTCTCTCCTTCTCCAATCCCTGGAAAAGACCCTTTCATGGTGATGTATTAAAGCCAAGCAGGTCTGAATATCCTCCAAACACAAATCAAAGCGCTGGGCAGGAGCAATATGTAAAACCATAGGCTTTGTGTCCATTGGGGGAAATCCTGCTGTGTTAGAGGGGTAAAAATATAATGCGTCCCTTGTCAGTTAGGCTCAAATTAAATAAAACACTGTTTAGCGGAGCAAAGAGCTGCATGTGTCTGACTTAAATACAGTGAATTTGCAATGGGAGGGAAGTGGCTGCGGGTGGTTAATTTTGGGTCTAGAGCCATTTATCTGGCAAGCGCACCATCATTGTCAGGCTCACCAGAACACAGCAGGTCTTGGCAAAATTCAGAATCTTAAGAATTGGCCCCATTCTCATTCATGAGCTGAAATTTGAATTGAATTGGCCTCGTGTCCCACAGGATGCTGAATTGGAATGGCAGGAAGAGGAATTCACTAAAATACATTTCAAACCTCAAAGGGTTGTGTGTTTTATTTTTTAAACTAGCTTTATGTTCAACTCCTTCTTCAAGATGTGAATGTAAATTAAGAAATTTGTATAAAAATATATTTAATGAATAATTACCAACGGGTTGATTATTAATATATGTACAACAAATATTTGTAATGCAGACACAGCGTGAAGCACTTTGTTTCAATGAAATTTTATTGAAAAATAAATGTAGGCTACTATAAAAAATTACACTTTTATGAATTTCTTTAGTTCATGAGTTTTGTTACCAATTCAATTAATTTTGTCAGACAAACTCTGACAGTTTGAACTTTCAAATGTTAAAAAAGTTGAAAAGCCATTTTTAGGCCATTTAGTAAGTTAACATTAGCGTGATTTTTGTTCTGACTGTCTATTTCAGTCAGTATATATAACTTGTTTTTGGTTTATTAAGTAAATCTATATAACTTTTTCAGTTTGTGCAATAAACTGATACACAAGTTAGAAAAACTAAGTAATGTTAATGCTCAGCTTAAAATGCAAAAAGCTTATTGAGCTTGAATCCACAAGTAAAAAAACAAAAAAAAAACTTTATTTTTGAGTTTATAGAACTTACAGTGTTTGATGAAAGCAAAGACTAACTTTAAGTTACAGTTTAGTATACGCAAAAAAAGTCCTGAAGCTGCTTGAGTTTTATCAACCAGAATTTTTTTTTTTTTAATACAGTGTACCATAAATTCTAATTACGATTCTACATCCTGTTTCCTACCTCAATTCAAATTGAGGAAAATCAAAGAAGACAATAAAAGACAGTCTAATTTCAATTCAGACTGGTTTACTTACAACTCTGGAACATGGGGGCAGTGACTAAATTGATTTTTTAAGAAATGCATTTACAAGTACACTGCCATTCAAAAGCATGAATTATTTAATGTTTTAAAGGGTCTTACAGTATGTTCATGAAGGCTGCATTTTTTTAATACGAAATTCAGAGAAATACAGTAGTGTTGTGAAATATAATTGCAATTTTAAAATAACTGTTTTCTACTGTAATATATACATATATTTATATTAAATATGTAATGGTAAATTCCCATTTTTAGTAGACATCAAATCAGTGTAAAAGTATTGATTTCTTTTTTTAATCTTACTGAGTCTGACCCCAAACTTTTGAACGGTATATTCCAAAGTTAAGTACAATGTGGTTATTAATAAGAACCACTTAAGGAATTGATATTAAGACAGACATCTCCATAGTCATGACCAGTGACGAGAGCTCATATTTTACATAAATACTTTCTGCATGCTGATATATTGATGGAATATACAGTAACCAACAGAAAAGCAGACAGAAACTGCTGTGTCATAAAACTGACTCATATTTCTGATCTTGTTGAAGGAAGATGAGTTTGATTCTCCGTGGCATTACCTTGAGAATGCAGTAGGCCTGCTCTTTCAAAACAAGATTGCATTTTAGTGATCTATCACTCCAAATACTCTTCCATCTTCTTCTCTTGCCATCTTAGCACAGACTGAAGCGCACAACACTAGCTTTACATTAATTTAGCCTGTGGTTAAAGCACCTCTTACTGAGATTCAGAGTAGGACAGACACTGAAATATTTCCCCAGATAGGAACATTAAATATCTCCTTAAGCAGAAGGAACTCATATGTTAAAGATGTATAACTGTAGTAATGTATGAATTGGTGCAGGCTGATGAGTTTGACCCTCTGGAGATGTCTTGAATATGGCAATTTCGTGCCTAGCAGTCTTACATCAGGTTACTTATTTCATCTCTGAATGTCAATTGTTTTTTAATCCGCTATGACTGGCAGGTATGGGCTGGGACGATACACCGATTCAATTCTATCAAGATACTTGGGTGCCGGAACAATATGTATTGCACTTTGTTTCCACTGGAAATAACCTGATTCATTAATAATGTGGTTTACTTGCGTTGTCAGGTTATTGGTTAGCATGTAAACCCGGACAACAGGTTATTTGAATAAGCTGATTTTTGTGAGTTGTCAGCATGTAAATGTGCTCAATGTGGTAGAGAAAATGAATAATCAAATGTAAAATAGTACTGCATAGTCTTCACTGTATAAATAAAATGTAGATTAATCCTTATTAAAGTTACAAACGTTATTCAGTCAAGATTTTTTTTCTTTGTCCTTTGTTGTTTGATTAAGATTAAAACAAAGAGCTGCACGGATCCAATATACTGTTACACATGCATTTTATTTATTAACAGATTATGTTTGCTAGGATACTCGCGGAGACCTAAAAAAATGTGACGTACTTTTGTGTGTATATGTCCGTTCAAGTGCAAGAAGACGTGAAAGAGAGCTCAACACGGCTTTTTTCTAGGCGCAAATTTCGTATGTGTCCATCCATACAAAAAAACTCCTCACACTATTGAATTGAGTTTTCTTTCGTGTCTTCTTTCGTTTGAATATAACACTTTAACACGTGCAAAGGATAAACTTTTGCGATGCAGCACTGGCCCGATCGGCCTCAGGCTGCTGAAATAAAAGAGGTAACTTTCCTCCGCCTCGTCTATAAGCAAGGACTAAAATAAAACAATTTAATATGAATTGATATCGATTCTTGAATTTAAAAAAAAGTTTTTAAAATCGTAAAAAATAAATAAATAAAAAAGCGTGATAGGTGATTCGTTTTTTTTTTTTCACAGCCCTATTGGCATAGAACATTCTGTGTGGAGACTCTCTCTTCTTGCGAGTGGATGAGTCAAAATGTCTGGGGGAATGTGACTTTGCCACACAGTGTTGTGTCATTAGTGTGACCTGTCATGGTTTTTTGCAGTTTGCTCATTAAAAGTGCCTGTCGCTTTCTCCAATGCCGGATCAGCCTAATCAGTGATTCTTTATGCAGGGGTCTTTTTTTTTTTTTTTTTTTTTTTTTACACACTACTGAATAATTAGCACTAGGAAAGTTCTTAGAATGGGGAATGCTCATAAGTCTTTTCAAGTGTTTAGACATAACACTTTTTAGACATAGAGACAGAGATTACAGTTAAAGTCTGGTCGCATGCAGACCAGTTTTGGGGGTTGGGGTGATAATGGGCTCGATTTAGGAATGGATGAAAGTAGCCTGGTTAAAACCCAGGGAACTACACTAACCTTTTCCACTGGTGGCACTTGCGCTACTAACTTTTTCAGTTACTGGCGCAAAACATGATTTGGTCGCACAAACTATTTATAGTAAGCCGCTCTGGATAATAATGAACAATAATGAAACTGTATTGCATACAGATGTGCTTTTTAGACTTTACCGTTTCTGAGAGAAATGTAGCAGCACGTTCATCTGCCAGTGGGTCTTTCATGGAGACTGTCCTCATGTGTTTGCAATTTGAATATAATAATGCATTTAAAAGTTGCTGCGCTTCACCAACGGACGTCGCTCAAATGCCTCTGGGCGCAACTGGATAGACCTAAAACCAATCAGAGCGATCGTCATTGTGTAAAGCCCGCCTCAACGTTTCTGATTGGTGCCGCGATTTCGACGGATTAGAAATGGGCTTGAATGAGCTCTTTGCCAGACTACTTGCAGAGCAAATCTAAATTTGCCGGAAGTTGTCTGGGTTTTCCCAGGCTAGGAAGAAAGTTCTTCATATGCAAATGTTCATTGGCAACTTTTGGATATCCTGAAAAAAAGTTCTAATAATCAGAATTTGTATACTGAAACTCTTTCTCTGAAGCTGCTGTTGCTTTTATTCTATGCGAAAATAGCTGGCTTATCTGACTGTTTTGTAATTACAATATTGATCAGAGTCCACAAGAAGGAGGAGAGCCTCTTGACAGTAATGCTCCTGTTCTGGAGAGAAGGAAAAAGAGAGAGAGAATGGCAAGTGTGTATTAGGTGTAGATGGGACACATAAAGAGTTTGTAGCAAAACTCCTGAAGGTTAATGGAAAATTATTATCTGATTCATTTCATATAATTAGCCACAATTTATATGCAGAATATGTATTATCGACTAAATGAGAGTGTCTGATGGCTGGTAAAAAGAAAGCTTTTGGGTTTATGAAAATGGAAAAAAAAGAGAGTATATATAAAATATATTATTGTACAAATGTTTGCTTAAAACAAACAACAACAAAAAAAAACTTTAAAATAAATACTTTTAAAATAAATCAATAAATATGTAAAATAAAAAATAGCCCCAAAAACACAAAATTGGAAAATTGGGAACCTGGATCAAGAGGTTGATTGATATAGTTTCAGACACTAAGTGATGTAAGTTGCAGAAACATATTCTTTATCTGCTATTCATTAAACAGTGTTTGATTTGTTTACATCATAGAAAAGTGAGAGAGGTAAAGAGAGAGATGGAAGAAATCAATAAAGTAATTTCAAAGTTTCAAGGAAGTTCATAACTTGCAAGACTTGCAAGCAGCCGAAACAATGGCCATTTCTGTTAATTGGTTCTCTATATTTCAAGCAACCACAGTTAGGACTGACACATGCTTTAAGACTTATGTCAACTAATGTCAACTACTAAGGGTATAATTGTTGACCTGGTTGAGTCTGAAAGTTTGAGTTACTTTGTTTCACATCTATATCTTATACTTGCTGTTTGTGGCTTTTCTTTTTAAAGGATGAAAGGATCATTCAGACTGTCAAACAACTGTTAGTGAGTTAATTGTAACAAAATATTAGCATAGTAATTGTATTCAGGATTATAACTGAATATTTCGTTGTGCTGTTTGAAGAACGATAAAGCAAAAACATTTTACAACATATGACTTTTTTAGGTTTGAAATGCTTATTTATATGCAAATATGATGTGTAAATGTGTACAAAACTGAATATGAGAAACAAAGTGTGCTATTCTGAGGTTTCATTTAATGAATTAATTTATTCCCTGCATTGTTGGTATTTTTTTCCCCCTTTAGTCTCTGCAAAGTATGTCTTATAGTTTATGAAAGTACATTTCATTTCATTTAGCTCTCAAGGACACACAATAAACATGCGGTTCACAATATGATATGTAGGGAAAAGGTTAGGTCGGGAAAAATAAATAGATTTTGAATATCAAGTTAATAATGCATGTATACATATTTGTATTTATGCAGAAAATATACACTAAAATATAAGTATTGCTACTACACTGGCTGTGCTGTTTATGCTATTTCAGGCTATATCGGTCCAAATGCAATGATACAATGTCCTACCTGCCTGTCAATGTATGTATTTTCAAACCTCTACGCACCCTGCTCGCGCAGACATCACACCTCACCAGCGTGTTTCATGCTATGAGTTGCAACTGAAACAGCAGCCGCCATTTACAGTTCCTCCTGAACCAAAACAACAAGCTTATGCTGCGTTCACGCTATAACTAACGTAATTAAAAGATGGAAACCCGTGACGATATACTCGGAGTGGTTCATGACTTGAATGTATGCGTTTCGGTGGCAACACTATCAATGCTGAAATGAATCTGCAGCAGTCGAGTGGTACAGGTCAGTGCTATTTAAGTGGTTTACGTTTACTTTTATTGTAATGTTATTGTAATGTGCTTTGAGACATGAGGTAATTTAACGGCGTCTCTTGTGACGCGTTTATGTGTTTTGAAGGAGGCGTGGCTTTGGAGACACTCTGAAGGGAGGGTGGGATCTCATGCTTTCAAGGCTAACTTGCTATTGCCTGCCTCTTTGAA
The DNA here is from genome assembly GCF_965113295.1 of Leuciscus leuciscus. Classification (NCBI taxonomy): domain Eukaryota; kingdom Metazoa; phylum Chordata; class Actinopteri; order Cypriniformes; family Leuciscidae; genus Leuciscus; species Leuciscus leuciscus. The sequence continues at coordinate 35,535,160 of NC_138727.1, read as the reverse complement.
AATTGCCTGCCTCTTTGAAAATTGCCTACCTTTTAAGACCAAAAGGTTGGGCAACTCTGGAAAATACTACAGAAGAAGCTCAATTTTTAATGCCAATAGTATTGTTTGATGTCGAGTTCAGAAAAGACACTCTGCTCTAGGGAAGAAACTGTTCTTGTTTCTGATTCTTTTTGGTTTTATTGTCCTGAATCACTGTTTGGAGAGTAGTACTTTGAAGAGTTGATGAGCAGGACGTGTGGAATCAATGACAAGGTATGTTTCTAAGCCTTTCTAGACCTCGACCCACAGAGTCCCTGAGGGAGCAGCAGAGAGATCGCTGAACACGACAAATGAAGCCCTGTGGCGGATTGAATTTATTCAAAAGCTGTAGGAAGCTTCTGGTGACTCTTTAAAAAAAAAACACTTCCCTTTCACATCAAATCCTGTCACTGATGGTTAAAGGAAGTCAGAAAGTAAGTCCACGTCATTTCTTGTCATCTCAAGCCACTTCTCGTCCTGTCTGTGGACTCGTTGTTACTCACACCAATAAAGTCAATCACACCAAAGTGCCATCTGCAGACTTGCAATGAGTCGTAGGATATGAAAACGACAGTGTAGAAAGATTTGAGGAAGAAAAGGTCTGTAGCACTCTAGTACTATGGGTCAGTGTGTCTGATGTGTCAGTGTGTTTGATTTCACGGCCTATTTGCCCTGTTATCAAATTGCACGAGGTCCAGTAGGGAGTCAATTACGGTTCGAGTTGGTTAGCACAAGTGGCTCAAATGTTTTCATGACCCCAAGAGTCAAGGAGAGTTTGTAATCATATGAAGTTTTGGTATATTTTGGACTCTTTTTGGTGGCTGAAACAGGCTGGAATAGAAGCCCAGGACTTTTGAATTGTCAACTGTTGTGAGCTGGTCAGCACAGAGCTTCGGGGAGGAATGGAGGGACATTGTCTGCACTGGTTGTGTTTTTGGTTATCTGTCCCCTAAGGAAACTCTCTCATTGATCATTAGTGAGGATTGGGATGTGGTAGGACTGTTATAATCGTAGGAGGATACTCGTGTTTGATTGATGTGGGCGGTATAAGGTTGGAGGAGGCTGGTCTGACTTTCCATTCTGCCCTTGTTAGGGCAATTGGATGGTAAAGGTTGTATGTCAATTGGAGAGAAATCTCATCTTTTTGCAGTTGGAACAATCCCGCAGGCATTTCCATATGACGATGGGTCATTGGCTGAAAACTTCATCCAGCTTTTTGCAGAGTAACCCTGCTTTGGCAGCTCTGACTTCACTCACTAGTTTGTACTTGGCTGCCTTGTAGAGGTTTTGATGCCCACTTCTCTAGGCCTCCTTTTTTGCCAGCAAAGCTGTTCCATTGTAAATCAAGGCTTGTTGTGTACAGCATTGGAAAAAGCCAATCAGCTACAGCACATTGTTTAGAGCTGTCTCACGCAGACAGGTCTCAATAAAACAAAGGGCAATTGAAAAGTCCCCTTGTATGTTTGGAAGGCATAAGAACACTAGTGATCCCACTTTATTACCCCTACTACTTAATCTGAAGACCAGCAATAACTGCTGCGGCAATAGTTCAAGATACCTAATAAATCTCATTGTAAGGAAAATGCAGCAATCTGTTGGTACCATGTTCCTGGTTTTAAAAAAAGATATTTTTTGAAAACTTATTAGATGTTTATCTATCTGTCTGTCTGTCTGTCAATTCCTGATGGATAAAATCAAGTCCCGCCATACATTTTTCCTTAATTGAGAAGCTGTTTCACAATATGGAAGAAAACACTTCCCTTTTATGCCAACTTTAAAAGGACAACTTAGTATCTTACCTGAAAGGTTCATATTAGTACTATAGAGTAGTAATATGTATAGTTAAGGTACTACTGTGCAACTTTTAGAGGTAAATAAGGTGTCAAAGATGTTCCTTTTGAGGGTCCTGTGGTCCCAATGACAAGCTGTTGTACCCCTTTTTCTGATCAATCCGTCTATTTCTCTCAGTCTCTCTATCGGACTTTCTATCTAGCCCTATATAAACTTTCCAACCTAAAGGCTTTTTAAACTTCTTCAACCTTTCAAACAAGGCTGTAACTTTAAATAGAAAGAATACATTTCTGAGAGAAACGTGCTGGTTAAAAACCTTTTGGTAGTAGTGTCTGGGCGGAAACACCTCAAACAGCAAGCAGCCAGAAATGTGTATGTACTTTATTCTCTCTTCCCTCTCCATTGTATTCTATCATTTTTCTTCTCTATCAATAATCGCCATTTTGACCTTTTCAGTCCATCACTTGTCTATAACCTTATTAGCAACCTTCGTGGACCTTTATTTGAGAGAATGTGCTAAAAAGGGGGAACTAATCAGATCTCGGAGCTGACAGTGGCCCGGCAGCAATCAAGCGTAATGGAACAAGCCTGTGAATCAATAGCACTAGCAGTGATCGTGGACTGACAAAGGTTGTTTAGTAGTAGGTTTGTGCTAATTGAAATCAATGGGTAATCTGATGACAGTTCTTCGCCTTGATCTCATGGAGGATTCTAATGATAGGTAAAGAGTATTGAAATGGGTGCGCAAACTGATCGGCTGTATCTCTTTTTTGCTGATTCACAATTTAGAAAGCTAATCCGTTCGATGGGAGTTAAATAACTTGGATCAATAGCAGTGGTCATTTGGATTTAATGGTGATTTCTGTACATCCATGAAGGTTTGTCAATATACTGTTAAACACCTTATCTGACAACATGACTCTTCACTAGGAATTTAGTGAGAGGGCACATGTCTGTGACTAAGTGAGTTAGGTTATTCAATCTGAAGGCTGATTTAGTTTGTTTCTCCCCATCAATTTCACATTAATCTTTATGTATGACTCCTAACCAATGAGTCATAACCAATTAAGTATTCTTGAAAACATGACGTATATTCTGATTATCACATAGTGGTTTTTAACAATGGCTATTATTCTTAAGGCAATCAATATTATTTAGCCTGTTAATTCTCATATTTAGGGACTGAGTCATATTCAGTGGCTGCGTTTACACTGCAAGTCTTAATGCAGAGATCTGATCTTTTGGCCACATCTGATTTTTATTTAATTTTTGTCCTGCCTGTTTACATTCACTTTAGACATGACTGGTATCCGATGTGTGTGTTTAATCCCCGCCCAAAATTATTATGTTGGTGAATGCTTTACTCTGAAATTGCATATTTACACTAACTCTGCCCACTGACATCTGGTTTTGCCAGACAAAATTACGGAAGACAGTGGCAATAGTGTAGGGGTAAGGCTTGTGGCAGAAAGTTTTGCCGAACTCGCTCTACTCCCTTTTCCCATTACATATCAGATCTGCATTATTTTCAATAAAAATTAATAAAATATTCGAAAAGTTGAAATAAAGTGTCTAACGTGTGGTTAATAAGTGTTTAGGGGTAGGTGTAAACCTACAAACCTATAAACCTTTTTTATTGTCCCAAAAAGGCGGCATCCATTTCATAATTTTATGAAATTATTGCATATCGTTTATGTACAACAACACTGGAGGCAAATACTATCTGCCACTATTTACAAGTAGCCTATAAATAGCATCTAACTACTATTTACACTTATTGCAAAGAAAATACTGCTATTTTTACATACTGTAAATAAAATCTTTGGCTATTTTTGCATAGTGTAAATAGCAGCTATCGCTAAGAAAATATGCTATTTTCACTTAGTGTAAATAGAATCTAATTGCTGTTTACACTTAGTGTTTTGAAATGACGTGAGGCGAGGGTGAGTAGGCAAAATGATGATAAAATTAAAATTTTTGGATGTTATATCCCTTTAACAAAAGTAAACATTTGAAATCTCATTCGCTGGCTATAGATTCAAATAATATGGTGCTGCACACGTCACATTGATGAAATCTTCTCCTCTGGTTCACTCTGTCCTGTTGGCTGTTGTCCCTCCCAATGTCAGTTTCATCAAAAGTTTAAAGATGTGTCAAACGGGAATAAAATGACAAAGCAAGGTCAATAAGCGACATATTAAAGATTCCGTTAAAGCAGATTCCCTCTCAGCGCTCCGAGTGAGTTCTCTAAGCTCCGAGTCTCCGCTGGGAGACGTCTCTGAAGTGTCTACAGTCAAGGGGGCTATTAGTGAGATTATGTGGAGTGCAGTGTTTGATTTAATTAATCTGTTGGGAGAAATACCCGTGCAGATTTACTTACATCTGTTTTCCTAACGTTACTTTGACGATTCCCCACGCATACCTAATTAAACGCATAAACATTAATGCAGACGTGGTCGCCAGTATCCCGCTGATAAGATGAAAACTGCTATGAGATGTCTTTGATCTATGTTTTGTTTCGTTATGGGCCGCACATATTAACAAAGCCTGTGCGTTTCTCAGCCTTGGTGGTGGAGGATCAAGTTAAAAGGCAGCTGTCAGTGATTCGGTGAGTTTTGCGAAAGTGACATTTGGCCTGGCAGAAAGGTCCTTGAAATGCAAAGCGAGGTGATTAGAAAAGAGAAACCAGTATTCTTTATCAAAGCGCAAGCTGGTCCTGCCATTTGGCTCATTTGGAATCCGGGCATCGCCGCTGTATTTGTCCAATGCTTTGATACATGCGTCTGCACACTTTCTTATCCCTCGGCTTAAGTCTTCAATTGCCATGGACAAGGACACTGTGACAATTTAAGGCCGGATCTCTATCCTCACGCCTTGCGTATTCATCCTGACCTATTCTAGCACATCTGCAGGCTTCAAGTTCCAGACTCAATTAATCAAGCTGTTAGATTTGATTGAATGGGTCCAATGAAAATTGTGATTTTATGGATAGGGTGAAAAAAAAAAACACCTTACAACTAAACAGTTTGAGGAGCATTGGATAATAGCTTTTATGAGAGTAAATTTACTGCATCGAGTAAATGTATGTTTGAGATCTCTATATTTATCCAGTTGATTTCTACCCACTAAATAGAAATTTCATATTATCTTAATATCAATTTAAAAGAAAAACATTAAACTATATTAGGCTAATAAGCCAGTAAATGCTCCTCTGCTGCAACCTACTGGTAATTTATTTGTTTATTTATTGGAACTAAAAGTGTTTGTTTGCTACGTCTTAGTTCTCCTACGTCTTGAAATGTTTATTTTTTACAAATGGGGACAATCTTTGATAGATGAAATCAATTTTGGTCGTCACATTAAAAATAACACTTAAAATGGAAAAAACATTTAGAGCTTTGAAGCTCTAGTCTTTGACACTGCCAAATGTTTGTACGAACTCTGATATGAATAATGTAAAAACATTTGACTAGTTCTGCCACAATACCATGGTTACAGTTAGCGTTACATTATGATAAACAACAATAAATGTCAACATTTAATAATAATTGCTATGAACAATAAATTTGCCAAGAAATAGTTAATCGCTGTGGGATGTTGTTGATGTATCCTATCAACAAAGTAATGTTTTGAATGTACAGTCACGGGTGTGAGTGTGCATTTGTCTGTTTTCTACAGTTTTGAGCGTGGCTTAAATTTTACCATCAGAATTGGGAACTGTCTGGTTTATTACATAGAAAAGTGTTTTGAAGGTTATTTGATAGCTATAGCTACATCTCTCAATAATATCCCAAGTATCCTTGGAAAGTTGTTTGCTGTGTAAATGATAGTGTACCGTAGTCACAGAGGGCACGTCTCCACTGAGAACAGAACAGCTGGAGTCTGCTGCCTCGCTGAGTTGTCTGCCTGACTTCCATTTTGAGGGTCACATGAATCTTGCTTTGGGTTATGCTGATATTAATGCAGAGCGAAGCTTTGGACTTTATGTAGGTTGTGTGACCTTGAGGATGATAATATGTTTTATATTTCAAAAAACATTATTCTTAAGTTCCTTTTGCTGGTTTACTTAGATTGTGGAATCGTCTTTTTTAAAGAAAAAAGTAGAAACCCAGCAAAAAGAAAACCAGTGAATGAAATAACCCATTGTACCTCTGTATTTAGACATATTTTTTTAAAGAAGCCGGATATTTGACAAGAAAACGTTTTGAGGCACAAGTTATTAGATTCTGATTAAGATTACAATTTTTCTTTTTAATAACATGCACTGATGAATCATGCACAAAGTTACAATGACAATGTGAATTTTAGTTTTTTCTCTTATTTATCTTTTGGTTATTATTTAAAAAAACAATGTCTTTGTCTGTAGTAACGTCTATTATTAAAGGTCTTTTGTCATATTATCATCTAAATTTCTGATTTGACTTCATTTCAGCAGTCACCCCCAGCGGAAATCTGATTGTCTCAGAGGTTTTTCGTTCAGAGCTCAACTGAACACAATTTTAGTGCAAAATTGATTAGAACACATTATTAAGCTGATGATTCTTTTTGTATCAATATAAAACATGACTTTGTTGCACTGTAGCCTATTCCAGTTCATACAAATGTGATGTCATGTGATGTTTTTGATCAGTTTACTACTTTTACTTCAATAGAGACACATGTTGATTAAAACAGTTGTATTTAGGGATGCACCAAAATTTAGGTCGGAAAACGAATGACTTGTGTTCCTAAATGGAATGCAATTAATTTAAAAATATTTTGTATGGTGGAGAAAATGCTGTATTACTGTTACCACAAATAAAGCTCTTTCGGATTATGCTATGTTAGCCACTTGACAAAATAGAAACATTACTCGCAAATCAAGAAAACAAGATTCAAGCAATAAGACTAACCATGTTTAACTTTATAACAATGATTATAACACAGAAGTGTTTGATATTAGAGATTTTCGTTTTTGTGATTTTTCTGTCCCATCTTTCAAAGAGTCCATGATTTGTTCCAGTCTGAAGCCGGATGAACCTGCAGATGGCCACAGAACTGAACTGACACATTGTTGAGTGATATCAGGCAGAGATAAGTAGTGTGAGATTTGCAACGTTGTGACGTGCCGACTCATGTTTCAGCAGCTGAGGCGCCATTACGTTGTTACCCATTGGCGGAGAGGCATGCTACAAGTCGGCCCTTTCACCAAAAAGAAAATGACACACAGCCATCCCTCAAAAAGCGTTTTTCCACATTGTTTTCCTCTCTCACCTCCATTTCAGAGAGTATTACAATTACCTAACCCCCATCAGTAACCCAAAAATGATTCAGACAGCGAGGAAAAAGCCAAGCCAAGGCAGGCTTGATTCTAGCTTGGAAAACAGCAGGCCTTAAATTGGGTGGCAATGACACTGCCCTGGGTGTAAAAATCTGTCGCGCACAGCCTTTCCCTAACGCTGCTTTCCTGGCAGTCCGGACATGATAGTCTTCGTTGAGAACATTAGATGGTTCTGCTGAACCTCAGCCGGCTATATAGTTTCATTAGATCCATGCGTGAAAAGGGAAGTCTGCAATACATTCATGCAGCTAGACAAACATTTCATTTTTCTTGCATAAATCATGCGATGCAAGTATGAGACTGTGTCTCTATCTGAGTGCTGTGGTTACAAGCATCATATAGCAGATTTTAAAAGCATAATAAACTATGCATGCCTCCCGGTGGCATTAGATTAGGCATGTTTATATTCGCAATAGCCAGTAAACAAATCTGATGATGAACCTAACATCTAATATACAATGGACATATGATCTCTCTCTCTTTCTTTAATCCCACGAATTTAGTTTAAAAATAAAATTTAGAACATGTATATCAACGGGACTTTACGTCATAATTTTATGCAATGGGTATTCTGTTCTTTTAGTTCATAACAGCAACACATGCTTGGTTTATTTATTTGTATAAACCAGACTGCCTGCTTCTTTTCCTTGTGCATTTTTCATCTGTACTATAAACTGAATTTCTAAGTTTGTTGTAAACTGGGTTTACAGCAAAACAAGCTCGCAAAGAGATTACAACCACTGCGCCTTCCTCCCTTTTGTGTAAACAGAAATTCTACAAAAGAGTCTCTGTTCCTCCTGGCATTTCTTAGACTAGTCCATTCTGTTTCAATTCACATCTCCTATTCATCACCAGATAGATAAGACCAGGCAGATAGGGCCTGTTCACAATATCAACGCTGGCAAACTGTTTATACTGGTGTGCAATGCAATGCATCTATAATCTGTGCAATGTCTAGCTTATTTCTAAGGCATATCTGTTCATTTTATTTAATGCATCTGTATGAAACCACCTTGTGGACTAAGTTGCAGGATTGCCTCCAAAAATTGGCTGTTCTTGGAAAGAAGAAGTTTTCGATTATTTATTGTACACGACATGGAGTATGGCTGGAATATATGGATGGAATTGGCATTCCAAAGCAACATAAGGCCAGTAATGTGGAATTATCTAACAATGAGACACATCTGTTTCAAAATGGAGACCATTTCAACTGAAGTGGAATATCACCCTCGGGCTATTTTATATGTGTTTTCACGTGTACGGTTGTGTTTCTGAGTGTATGCGTGCGAAGTGCACTGTCTGCTCGCTGCAAAACTTCAAAATGAACTCGGGAAGCTGATGCAATTATTAATTTATCTCTGAGATTTATATCACACAGTTATGTGTAAGCTGGGTATTTTTGTCTGTTTTGCTCGAGGAATTGGGAAAGACTTGTGTTCTGGCGTGAGGAAACTGGTTTTGATCTGTCTACACACACACACACACCAAAAAAAATAAAAAATTCAAGCATTTGAACATTTCACATTTCTGTCAGGCTTTTATGTGTAAATCATTTAAGAGGAGATCTATAATACTGGGAGAAAGCTATCCTATAGCATTCCCGCCCATCTCATTGACAGTTGCTCGGCTGGATCAGGACAGCTGGAAGTACGTACAGTAATGTGTGTATGTGACATTTTAATCTCAATGGTTACATATTTTAAATTTGCTTACTGTAACATGTGTTCTTGCTTCTAAGGGAACATAACAAGCTGGCTAGCTTCTCTCATGTTAACTGGTCGTATAAGATTACAAGCTTTAGTCCTTTCTTACAAAATATTCAAAAGGAAGAGACAAATACCAAAACATAAATATGACAATTTTTGAGAAAATGTTTGCAATTTCTTATACACTTAACATACACTCTTTCTTGCGGGTAAATTCCATTGGTTTTTGTAGTTGATTTAATTTGGGAGTAATTTTAGCCCACAGAACTACAGTAGCAATATAACCTGGGGCTGGACACAGATGCTAGTTAACATGGATTTACTTCAGATGAGATGGTTGGTTATCTTGTGGCTGTGGTCACTGGTTCCTCATGCACATGGTTTCTGGCTGTCACATGACACGTCTGTTTTACACTCCTAGGCATGATGCAAGCAGCTGTCTTCTGTGTCTAGACATGGTTTCTGATGTTTTTGAGTAGCAGTCTCCATTGTTGGCAGTTGATTCAGTGCTTGGACAGAATCTCACTTGTCAGTTCAACCTCTGTTGCTGAGATGGTGATTGCTGGTATAGGGCTGCGCCAGGGGTTCCCAACCTTTTTTTGTCTGAGACCCCCTTTTTCCCAAGAAAACATTTTAGGGCCCCCCTTCACATTTAATGATATTATCGCTCTTGTAAGCTTGCAGCAAGGATGACAAAATATGTTGTTTTCAAACAAACGGTATGTTTACTACACTGTAAAAAAATTCTAACCCTCCCAAATCAAAAATTTCAAGTGACCGATAACATCTAAATTTTTCAATTGGCCCAAGTTATATTCTTGCTGCAATAGTCTGTTAACATTTGCTCAATGAGAAATAATACGTCAGACTAATTGAAAAATTTTGATGTTATCGGTCACTTGAAATTTTTGACTTGGGGATGTATTTTTTTTTTACAGTGTATAAACAGATATGTTTATGCACAAATAATAGCCTATAATATTGAAAATACAATAACAAAAAGATTAGTAGGCCCTTTGTAATTTAAAAATGTAAGCCTAGGAGTAGCCTATAAATTGGCCCTATTTTAAATGCAATAACAAAAATATCAGTATTCACACTTGTGTGTAGGTAAAAAAAGAATGAATATAGGCTATTACTAAATGACTTCTGTCTGGGGCCTCAATACTTGCATGTTATTTGTGAGGCTTTATTTTTGGGGCTTTTGGCGCTACAGCGAGTGATAATAAACTTGCGTTTATTAAAGGAGTCATGAACTGGATTGTTTTATTATTTTACAATGTTGCCTGGGGTGCCCTTATAATGTTAGTATGATTTTTACATAAAAAATTGTCATAATTTATAAATAAAAGCCATTTTTCCAAGCCTGATTTCAGCCTCAGATTTGAACGCTCTGTTTTAAGGGGCGTGTCTGCTGTGAGACTGCAGTGCAAACGCCCACTGCTGTGATTGGCTGACATGCTTGCATATGAAATAGCTAGTAGTATTACATGAACTCTCTCGAAAACTTTTACTACGTTTTTACTATTACAGCTATCGAGATTAACAAATCGTGAAAAGTATCGTTTAAAGCATTAAATTTAAATCTATTCCATCACATGAAAGGTTGCAGCATGATGAGCACTGACTGAGCAGATGACAGACAGTCTGTTGATCGCGTCGATTCGCGTGAATAAAGATCTTATCATTGCAACGCAATTTTTGTAAAATGTTTAGCACAGACACCTAAGCCAGTGGGAAGGGTTGTAGGAACCGCGTCAGTAAAAATGAATTTAATCCACTGGTCCCTGATAGCTTGGTCCGTTCTTGGGAGAGAAAAAACATTTCCATGTTGATTCTGGCAGTCAACAACAGAGCAACTCACGTGTGCACCACGTTTCTGCATCTTTCACTTTTTAACATCACGTATTTGAGTGCGCGTGCACGTGGGCTGGTTGACGAACCCAGGGGTAAACAAACGCTTCACTTTTAAATATCGGCTTCCCGGCCAGTGTATAATCGTTAGGCAATCATAACATACATTTTTTCTCCTGGAAAAGTGAAAATTACAGGTCATGACTCCTTTAACAGAATAATGCGTCTTTCGGAAGAACATTGTAGCCGGAACTACTTCTCTCTCTGTGTGCGTCTATGACGAGTCACGCAGGTACTGGGCTACTCCGCAGCGGCAGCGATCCGAACCAGGGTAAAATACTCCCAATGTAATCACTTATTATAGGTGTACCATAGTGATTCAGGATAAGACAAAAACACGGTTTGGAAAATGGATTCATAATGAACTCGCTCATTATATAAATTTTGAACAGAAAAAAAGTTAAGGACTTTTATTTAATGCAAATTGCTCAAAACTTTTCAAAATATGACGCGACCCCCCACAGAGCTCGCTGAGGCCCCCTTGTGGGCCGCGACCCCCCTGTTGGGAACCGATGGGCTGCGCGATATAGGCTATAGTCTTAGCATTAGCGCAGGTTGTGCGATTGTAGTTTAACTGTACGGACCAGGCACCATATGATTCTCGGATTGCAAACACCTTTAACACCTGATTGCAACTTTACCCATCATATTGCGAAAGTTTATCATTTGCATGTGTTTTAGGTCCTCAGTTTAAACATTCAAGCGATTTTAAACCATTCGAGTGCAAGAAGATGCGAAAGAGAGGGGGTCTTATTCTCTCTCTTCTGTGTCTATTTGTGCTTGAATGGACACTTACATGCAAAATTATGTCAAAATGCCCGTCTCAATAAGTATCCTCATAAACAAAGTTGCTCATGGCTTACATGAACGTAAACAACGTTGCATTAATAATGTTAATGTTTACAACCTTATTGTGCAATATTACCACTACTTGGTAAGAACAACTTGTGTGTTCTCTCTTAATATCTTACAAAGTTTTGATTTTCAAATAAATATGACTAATTTTAAGATTTATCAGTTTTAGATATACTGGAAACTGACTGAAAATAATACTGATTAAGAAATAATGCTTTGTAGCGTTCAAGGTCGAAGCCTCACCTCGCGAACACACAGAGCTCTGTTGCAGAGGGCATATTTTTTGGCCTTGTGAATGTGAATAACCTCTTATTCTTTCATCTCAGCCCAACAGAGTTTGTCAAATCCAGCCGGATTTTCTCTCTTACTACTTCTCTGTTTCTATCTTGTGCTGAAGGGGAGTGTATGTGTGTGTGTGTGTGTGTGTGTGTGTGTGTGTGTGTGTGTGTGTGTGTGTGTGTGTGTGTGTGTGTGTGTGTGTGTGTGTGTGTGTGTGTGTGTGTGTGTGTGTGTGTGTGTGTGTGTGTGTGTGTGTGTGTGTGTGTGTGTGTGTGTGTGTGTGTGTGTGTGTGTGTGTTTTCAATGACGGTTCTCCCCAGCGGCTGTTTTTTAATTACATCATTTGGTGATATGGTTATGTCTGCGGCAGTCTGTTACAGTTAGTACATGTGACAAGTCCCAAATCACTGTAGCCACAAACGACGGCTCCTTGAAATATCCTGCCTGATTCATGCTTCAGTGAGATCCACATAACTCACTTTACGTTTGGATTGAACGGTCACATATCTCTCCAATTCAGACGATCAAAGATGACAATTTATTTGAACGGTTTCACACAGTGATAGATGAGGCTGGACCAATACATTTCACCCGTTTTTTTAACTAGAATATTTATTATGTCACCAACTATGTCAATCAATTTCTATGATTTACATTCACAAAAACATCAAATGCAAGTTTGTGCCAAAGCAACAAAAGAAAGCAATTAAACCGTCCTCATCAATCTGAAGAACAGAATACTTTGCCAGTTTGTTCGCAGACTTGAATTAGCGCTGACTTGTGTTCTGGCCCCGCCGCAGGGCTTGTGATTAACTGGCTACAGGCCCAAACAATTGGGCTTGATTTGACATGAAACAGCTAAAGACTTTGATTGTGCCCAATATTGGACAACCGGTTGTTTTCTGATCAGTGTGTGCCAATCTTTGAGGATGTAGAGGCAAACTTTTTGATATAGCAATGCTGGAAGATTCAGATGTGATTAGCATGTCATGAAATATTTGATATGATGAAGAATTGGACAGTGTTAGTGTTTTGGTAATGGAGGAGATTTCTGTTTCATATTGACCGGGGTCGGTTTTTAAAAAGCTATTTAACTAAAGATTTTAAGGAATAATTTGCCTTATAATTGTTGTTCCAAACCCAAATTACTATGTTGATGAATGTGCTCTATTCAATGAAAGTGACTGTCTGTTTTTAACATTCATGCATTTGAATTCAATGACAAATTTCTAAGTAATCTTTAAATGGTGTACATATTATTAATTCAGAAGAAATGTAAGGAAAGAAATTACAATGAATTAAACATTAAAGTTTGGTAAATGGCAAAACAACTACATTTCCATTAATTGAACTTTTTTTTTTATTTGTCATCATTTGACACCATCAATTAATATATATATATATATATAATTGTCATCATATATATATATATATATATATATATATATATATATAACAAATGGTTTAGATTAGATTTATTGAAATACATTATACATTTACTTAATGTAACTAATATTTGCATTAGATTTTTAGGAATAACCGACTGAAGAAAATTGTCAACTACGGAGTAAATATATATTTATCAATTGAATAATGTCCTTCAGCTCCATTCAACATCTTATGGAAATGTTTCCTGGGAATGCTTTATTGACAGAGAATATACTAAATATGTGTCTGAAACAAGGTATATTTCAAGGCAGTATGGCTTTGCTACTTACTGTTAGGAACAGACAAACTGTTTTGGAACACATTCGTGGAGGGAGGGAGTGAAAATGCCTAGAAAGGGATTGAGCTTTTGGAGCGTTTTGGTTTTGGAGCTCTAGAGTTGTATAGTTCATGACGGACACATCTTATGCTATGTTCCTTCTCTAAATCAATCTGAATCGAATCGTTATATAACTATGAATCAGGGATACTGCGTCATCCATATTCATTTAAAGTTTGTCCCATTTGAAAGATGATGGATTGTCTCTGGGGGGAAATATGCCTGAATTACCTTTTTGGAGGTTCTAATGAAGCGTCTATATATCCTCAGGGTTTTCTTGTGCCATTATTGTCAGTGTTAAATATATACCTCTATAAACAGAAAAGTAATAGTAAATTTCCCCCAATTTCAGTTACAAAGTATTTCCCAAATGGTGGGTACTAGGTTTTCTTCTGTAAATAAAACAGTTAAGCGTATAATCATCCAGAGTTTGGCTAATCAAAGTCAAGTATTAGATTTTTTTTTTTTTTTTTTTTTTTTTTTGTTGCACATCTGTCGTTTTGTAGAAGCTAGCCAAAGTAGCCAAATGTCAACATGGACAGGTTCTCTAAATAATTGATTTAAACATGAATTATTTATTCCATTTTTTTATATAGTGTTGGGTTACCTGTAAATTCTGAAACAAAGCCAGCATTTTCCATTTTTCAAAGTCTGTCATGACTCATGCCAAAAATGTAATTAAATAATAAAAGAAAGATAAAATGAAATCCTTTGCAGCAAGATGTCATCATGTTTCAAAGGATAGTTGTCATGGACAACAGTGATTGCACTACAAATCACATAAAGTCAAATGGCAGGCCTCTGTTTTTCTCCAGGGTATGTCAAGGACATTTTTTTTCCGTTCTCTTCCACCTTGCCATCTTGACATATTTTTTTTACCACCACTGTATATCTTTAATTTTCAATGTCAGCAAACCTGCATGTGTTGTATCTCTGCTGATTGGCAGGAAGACAGATGTGTCTGTGTGTTTTTGTCTGTCTATGACCTTGATTGGGCCACAGAACTGAGAAAAACCCGATCATTACGTCCCGTGTCATCACTAGCTGGGAGGAAGAGCAATTTGCACACACTACACTGTAGAGGCTCCTCATGCTCATGTTTACTGATGGATTGAGGACCTGAAGGACTCAACTTGAGTGCCATGTTAGCCCTTGTCCTTCAGCTAAACCCAGGTGCACAATGGGAATCTTTTTTTCACCCCCTCTCTCTCTCTCTCTCTCTCTCTCTCTCTCTCTCTCTCTCTCTCTCTCGTATTGTCAAGATTGTATTGATTGGTTGTCAAATTTTTCAATATGCACTTAAAAAAAAATGTAAACATTATTTTTCATCTTAATGAATCAATACATTTATTAAGCATGGATTCATTCACTATAAAAAAAGTAAAAACTTTCATTGTTTCAAAAGTTTTCTTTTTCATTGTTTTCTTCTTTTGTTCAACATAAAAAAAAACTGGAAAGAAAACTGCTTCCACAAAAATATGAAGCAGCATATTTCTGTTTGCAACATTATTAATGATAAGAAGAAATGTTTCTTAAGCAGCAAATCAGCATATTAGACTGATTTCTGAAGGATCATGTGACACTGAAGTTTGGAGTAATGATGCTGAAAATTCAACTTTGGTCACAGGAATAAATTCTATTTTAAAATATGTTTTAATAGAAAACAGTTATTTTAAATGGCAATGATATTTCACAGTATTACTGTTTTTACTGTATTTGTGATTGGTGAGCATAAGTGACTTTTCGTAAAAAAAATTTTTACTGGAAAATACAGATTAGGAAAATTGTAATCTTTGAAATATTGGGTAAACGACAAGGCAGCGTGTGTGATATCAATGGTCTTTTATGTCTGTACTGTGTAATATACTGTATACATGATATGATGTGAAAGAATAATATAGCGCTTCTTAATTTTGTAAACGTGAATGGCTAAAGTGGACCATAGAAATAAAGTGTTACCAAAACTACTTACATCACGTGTTTTTGTTTAGCAGTTAATGCATTCCTTAGGAACTGAAACCCACAAGCTTCTGTTTGAGCGACTGAAATGCTTTCATTGTCATGTTGCATATCAGTTTTGTATAACATATAAATAAGATCGTATCAGCATTGTCTGAATAATCTCTCTCCTTTTTCTTTCTCACACACCTGCTGTACGTCATCAGTTAACTTCATTAGATAGTCGTCATACCAGCAGTCACAAAATTCAGTTGTCTACAAGATCTCTGTCTTTTTGTCACACCTTATTCTTATGTAATGTAAGTCTTTTTTAACACTAGGAAAACATCTGAATACATCCTGAATGAGGTTATTAAGACCCCACTTCCCCTCCACAATCACATTTCCCATGAGTCCTCGCTAATGCTATGGATGGCAATGTGAGAGTCATCACTTTCTGGGCAAACAAAATGGCTTATCGCACCTTTTTGTATTGACACAGTGATAATTATCACACCGGCTTTGACTGAAATCATCAAAGCACCTTTACTCAGCTGGTTTTGTGGCTTTGTGCTTTGAGGGCCCTGTCAGCTATTTTTAGTATGTCGGCAGTATCTTCTCATCACTGGAGATACGCGTTGGGCAATTACCCCATGCTCTGAAGAGAACAGGGTGGCTCTGAAACGAAACGCCAGCTGTTTTCTTCTTCTTTTTTTTTAGCAAATGCTCTTCTGAGTCATCTGGTAACCAGGGAGAATCAAGTGTAAAGAGTTCAGAGAAAAAAAGCGGCAAAAAAGATTTGAGGACAGCAGTAGAAAGTGTTCTACTCCATGAGTTGAAACATTAACGATTAAATGAAATCTGAGCTGAAGCACAAAGAGGGGGATATTTAGGACTGAAGATCCCTATTACGCCACCATTACAGTAAATAAACCGATACTGAGCGTATATGCTACTTGCCTCACAAACATGAGAAATATATCTATAGAATGCTTGAAATGTCTATTTTTAAATGAACCAATTCGAATCAAAAACAAATACTCTCTGATTATGTAATCTGTATGAAAGTTGCATTTCTCTCTAAAGGTACGTCAACTTCATCTTTGGTGTCGACACTGACTCTAGTTTATCAATACATAATTGAAACGTCTCATTACCGACATGATAATTTTTACTATATGCCGGTGCTTTGTAACAAGCTTTAAGCGTGCATTTTTTATTTTAGGGTGAACTATCCCTTTAAGTCAGAATCAGTCAGTCAAAAGCAAAGCATGATAAGTCCATATAGCTTGAAAGTCTGTCTTGAGTTTAATGCATTAAAGGGATACTTCACCTCTGGAGAGATGAATGTGTATTTAAAATAGGTCATTTATATAGAAGAAATGTGAAATTATTTTTGAATTTGGAGCTTTCTAGACTGAGAAAAGCCAGAATTTTTTTTTTTGGCTTATGTGGATAAAAGACAACAACTCCCAGAATGCACTTGCTTAGCTGCCCTACGAGGCCACTCCCAAGCCGCGCCTACCGGTAAGAGAGCGCAGTTGAAAACAACAAGGCTAGGCTACTAGTGAGACTTCGTGACGAGTTTGCCCGGGATTTCGAGATCACCCAAAATGTCCGGGATTAGGCTTTTGCGTTCTACAGTCGCCATTCATTGTGTTTACTGTGGCGAGCAGGACGAGGCTGAGGGCCGCGGGAGAACGGCGCGAGGCCGGTGGCGTGATTGCTGCTGAGCCGGTCTCGTATCTCTCACGGAGGAGCGGGAATTTTCTTAGCAATGTTAAAACGCACATCAACCGATCACTTGTTTAGCGTTCATAACACTACATTCAGATTCACCAATCGGAATGAATTCAGTTAGATTGAAACAAAAGGTGTGCATGTAAATAATGAATGGCGACTGTTAGAAAGCAAAAGCCGAATCCCGGACATTTTGGACGATCTCATCGGCCGGACATGTCCGGGAAAAAGGATGGTAACCCCTACTACTCAGCTTTCTCCTACTACTTGTCATGATCCTGCCATCTAGTCCTTGATGTTCTTTAATTATTGAGGCAGGATCATGACAGACCCATGTTTTATGTGCAAGCACATGGTTTTGTGTTTGGACCTTGTGCTTGTGTTGTCTCGTCACCTTGCCCCGCCCCCTTGTTATCCTCGTTTTGTCATTATTGCTTCACCTGTGTCACCTGTTGTGTTTTCATTAGTTCCCTATTTTAATCCCCTTGTGTTTGCTGTCCTGTGTCGGTTCATTGCTAATCTATGTGAAACCTATTTGTTGAGTTAAGTGTTTCTAGCTTAACAAATAAACACGGAGAGAGATTTCCAACGAGTGCTCTCAAAGCATGACTTTATTACAGTGCCTCGTTTACACGCTCCCCGACCTAACCACACGGGGGCAACGTCACATCATATGTCCTATAAAACCCCTTAACACTACATCCCCCTTTCTAAGATCAGTTGTACTGACCTATAACTCAAGATTAAACGAACACCTCTGTACTGTAACAGACTATATCAAAAGTTAACTGTAGAGTTATAAATCAAACTGTATCTTATGAACCATAAGTATGAACATTAACCGAAAATCTGAACTAAGAAGGTGGGGTAGACTGCCCAATCCTTCTACTGAGTGTGGGGGATTCATTCTGCCCCGTAGAAATCACTCAAATCACTCAATCTCACCAGGGGTACCTGCTATTTAGCCACAAAGTCCTTCAGGTACCCTGGAGGTTGTCTCTCTCTTGCAGGGTAGCGTGCCGGAGGCTCAGGACTGCATGGTTGAACTGGGCCTGGCCCTGCATGATCTGGCCTCACTGGCTGACCAGTAAGTTGCTCTGGCTCTGGTAGTATGGTTTGGTGGGATGGTCTGGTAGGGTGGTCTGGTAGGGTGGTCTGCGCTGCTGGCGCCACTGGCGTAGAGACGAGGTGGTTTCGGTTGCGGCGCAGGTTCCCTCTGGGAGTGTCAATGACATATGACCTTGGAGCTTCCGCCTGTCTTATCACTGTCCCCTTCTCCTTTGTGTCCTTTACCCAGACATGGTCGCCTGGTGTCAGTCTTTTGAGATGTTGAGCTCTGTGTCTATTGTTGAAGTTCCAGCTCAATCTCTGTCTCTTCTTCTGTTCCTCCTCCTTGAGTTTGGTTATGTCAGTCCAGCCTGGGATGAGGGATGACGGAGTGACCGGAACTGTTGTTCTGAGCTGCCGGCCCATTGACAGCTGTGCTGGACTGTACCCGTTGGCGAGTGGTGTGGCTCTATAAGCCATGAGTGCCAGATACGGGTCTTTTTCTTTCTGGAGGAGGCCTTTAACTGTCCGCACGGCGCGCTCTGCCTCTCCATTACTCTGAGCATATCTGGGGCTGGATGTTGTGTGTGTGAACCCCCACTGTGTTGCAAACTGAGTGAAGCATTCAGACGAGAACTGGGGTCCATTATCTGTCATGACCTCGGACGGTATGCCATGCCTGGCAAAGATAGACTTGCAATGTTCCACTACTGCTAATGAGGTTGTTGATGTGAGTTTAGCTACCTCAATAAAACGGGAAAAATAGTCTACCACCACTAGATACTGGTTATCGTTCCACTGAAACAAGTCAGCACCCACCTTTTCCCATGGTCTATCAGGGAATTCTGTAGGCAGCAGTGGCTCTTTGGGGTTGATTCCTTCTTTTGCACATGTGTCGCAGCCCTCGACAACTTTCTGAAGCTGTGTACACAGTCCTGGCCACCAGACAGATTGTTTGGCTCTTTCACGACACTTTGCTATACCTTGATGTCCTGTGTGCAGTTTCTGAAGAATGTCTTTCTGTAGCAGCTTGGGAATTACTAGCCTACATCCTTTCAGTAATAAGTCGTTCTCCACTGATAGCTCTTCCTCAACATGTGCGTACGGTAGGTAAGCTCTGTCTATTGTGGATCTGTCTGGCCAGCCCTCAGTACAGTACTTTTTCACTTGGCTCAGTATTTCATCACGTTCCTGGTGTTCCCTTATTTCTTGTAGCCTCTTTTCTGTAGCTGGGAGGGTTGACATGATCATATTTACGTACAGATTGACTTCCTCTTCCTGCTCCGGCTGCCCTCTGTCTCTCAACGGTGCCCTTGACAGCACGTCTGCCGTGGCCAACTTCTTGCCGGCCACATGGGAGATGGAGAAGCTGAAAGCCATCAGTCTCATTCTGAGTCTCTGAATGCATGGCGGGAGCTCATCCAGGCTCTTGGAGCCTAGTAACGGAACCAGAGGCTTGTGGTCCGTTTCAACGTGGAACGTGATGCCCACCAGGAAGTCTGAGAAGCGCTCGCACGCCCATGTGATTGCCAAAGCCTCTTTCTCAATCTGTGCATACCTTTTCTCAGTGTCTGTGAGTGCTCTGGAGCTATATGCGACTGGCTTGAGGTGGCCATCCTCCTGTCTCTGGAGTAGCACAGCTCCCAGTCCAAATGATGACGCGTCAGCTGAGACAACCGTCTCTGCTTTTGCGTTGTAGAGCGCCAGCCCTGGTGGCGTGCTCAGCTCCTCTTTAATGCTGTTGAAGGCTCTTTGTTGATCATGCCCCCACTGAAACACGTTTTGCTTCTTTAACAGGTCCCGGAGTGGCTGTGTCTTTTCTGCCAGATGAGGTAAGTACTTTCCCAGGTGATTCACCATTCCGAGGAGTCGCCTCACTCCGCTCGCGTCCTCAGGCTCCTCCATGTCTGTCACTGCCCTCACTTTGTTTGGATCTGCTCTCACGCCGGCTGCATCTATGATCTGTCCGAGAAATTTGATATGGCTTTTTGAGAATTCACATTTCTCACCTCTCAGCGTGACGCCTGCCTCCTGCAGCCTCCCCAGCACTGCAAGCAGTCGTGTGTCGTGCTGGGCCTGTGTGTCTCCGTAAACGAGCACGTCGTCCATTTGGCACAGGACGCCGTCGAGTCCCTCCAGTATCTGGGACATTCTCTTCTGATAGTGTTCAGGTGCCGAGGATATGCCGAAACAGAGGCGGTTAAAGCAAAACCTCCCAAAGGGAGTGAGGAATGTTGTGAGGAGGGCGGACTCCTTGGCAAGGGGAATCTGCCAAAACCCTGAGTTTGCATCGATTTTTGAGAATAGTTTGGCGCCTTCTAGCTGTCCAAGTGTGTGTTCGACTGACGGGAGCATGTGTCTCTCCCTCTTGACTGACTCGTTCAATTTCGTCAGATCCACGCAGATGCGCACCTCATCTTTGCCTGGCTTTGGTACCGTGACCATTCCGGCACACCAGTCTGTGGGTTGTTCAACCCTTGAGATCACCCCCATCTCTTCCATGCGTGTGAGTTCTTTTTTTACTTTAGACATGAGAGGCAGCGGGATTCGTCGTGGGGTTGATATGGAGAATGGTTTGGCGTCTGCTTTAAGCTCTATCTTGTATTCACCCTCCATCTTGCCTAGCCCTTTGAACAGAGCAGGGAACTGCTCCTTGACTCTCTCGACTGAGTCCAGTGCCACTGTGTCTACTCTAGCCACCAGCCCTAATGCCTGGATAGCTGGACGTCCCAGTAGGCTAAATTTCAGACCCGGGACTACATACACTTCCTGTGTGGTACTTTTACTGTCTGATTTTATGGTAGCTGTGAACTTCCCCTTCACCGTGATGGGCGTCAGACCTGGACCCTGCAGCACTTTCTTTGCTCTCTCTAGCTCTGGAAACTCCCACTTCTGAAATACATCTTCAGATAGCACTGTTACATCTGCCCCTGTATCTATTTTGAATACAGCTGTGTGCTCATTCACTTTAAGGTTGATTAGCCAGGGTTCACCATCTGAACTGACTGTGCCTAGGAAAGCTATTCCCTCCTCGTCTGACACTGCTGTGTTAACTTCGTTGAGAGCCCCTGACCTGCATACTTTTGCATAGTGACCCTTTTTCTGACACCGGTTACATGCTACTTCTCTAGCTGGGCACTGGTTTTTGCTGTGTGCTGGCGTTCTACCACACCACATGCATGCACGTGTCTGGTTACCTGGCTGTGTGTGATAGCTGCTTTTATCATTTGTTCTAGCCTGCATTTTCTGCTGTCTTCCTTTGTCTTTGTCAAATTTGTGTTTTGTTTGAATGCTGTCCACATCTGTAGCCTCTGCCTTGAAGTTACTCTTCAACAGGTCCTGTTGTTTTTTCACACTCTCGCTCTGACGCGCACGCGTCACCGCTCTCTCCAGCGTTAGCTCCGAGTCCAGCTGCAGTTGCTCCGACAGTTTTTTATCGCGCAAGCCTACAACAAGTCTGTCCCGGACCATTTCGTCATGCAAATGTCCATAGCCGCTGTGCTCTGACAAGCAGTGGAGTGCAGTAATAAAACTGTCTACAGTCTCTCCTTGTTCCTGCTGTCTCTGGTTGAATTTGGCTCGCTCAAAAATAATATTTCTCCTCACTACGAAATGTCTCTCTAGCTTCTCTTTGACAGTGTTGTACACGCTTGCCTCTTCCTCCGTCATACGAAGTGAAGTCACAATATCTTCCGCCTCGTCCCCCATAGTATAGATTAAAGTGTTCACCTGGTTTTCATCCGGCTGTAGTTCTAGACCCGATGCAATCCGGAATCTCTCAAACCTTCGAATCCACTTGGGCCACTCTTCTGGCTTTGTGAAGTCAAACTTAGGTGGTGGGGGAATCTGGAATCGCTCCATTTTATTTCCTTCTCGTCTGCCGCGATCGTTAACTACGAGTCACGTTAGCTTTGCACGCTAGCTAAACTTCAGACTTACTAACTGACTAAAATGTAACGTTACGTGAGTTCTCTCCAGCAAATTCGGCAGAATCGCATCTCCTGTTTACCCGACTTGTTAACTGAAGTCTTCTGACACCATGTTGAGTTAAGTGTTTCTAGCTTAACAAATAAACACGGAGAGAGATTTCCAACGAGTGCTCTCAAAGCATGACTTTATTACAGTCCCTCGTTTACACGCTCCCCGACCTAACCACACGGGGGCAACGTCACATCATATGTCCTATAAAACCCCTTAACACTACACTATTGTGAGTACCTGTTGAAAGTCTTGTCTTGAAAGAAGCGTTTGTTCCTGTCTTAGCTGTTAGTTAATTGTTTAGTTATCTGAGTCTTAGTTTAGTCTTGTTAGTCTTATACAGTCAATCCTGTCTTGTTTTGCCCCCTCGTGGGTTTTGTTTTCCTTTTTTGTATATAATAAACCTTGTGTGTCCTGCAAACTGTCTGCTATTGGGTTCATCCTTCAACCTCATAACACTACTCGGCTTTCTCCACAGAACAAGAGCCTGCTAGCTTAGCTTCCAAAGAAAGACGGCTGATACTATGTGTACATTCAGTGAGTGAGATCCCACCTCCCATGGGTGGGTTGAAAACATGCGGGACAGCCCCTCCTACTGGCTGTAGTCTTTAGCCTCTGGCCAGAAAATCCTCCGATGACGCAAAATGACGATTTTTGCGTCATCGGAGGATTTTTTCCAGACAAAAAATACATAAATGTCTCATCTCAGGGGGATATGAGGGTAGATAGCACAGTAATTCGAAAATACTACAGGTTTTCTACTAATACAAAGTTTAATGTTAAATCCTGAAGTATCCCTTTAAGCTTGAATTGGAGGTCTATGGGAATTGTGCTGTTTGAACGTTACTACTAGAAAACCGTAAGTCCGATCGTCAGCACAAGTAATGGCAAATTCAGAAGAGAAATGTGTTTGCACACTAAGAATAAGATAAAGATCTGATGATCAAATCGCTTATGCTAACCTGTCTGTAGGACATCCATTTGACAACATGAAAAATATTGCACTGCCCTAAGATAATATTAAGGGCCCCATCATACACCCAGCGCAATGTAGCGTCAAGTGCGACATAAGTGTTTTTTGCTAGTTTCAGCCCGACGCAGTTATCGTTTTCACGTCCTGTGCCGTGTTGTTTAAATAGCAAATCCATTTGTGCCCATTTGTGCACCCATGGCTGCTGGTCTGAAAACGAGGTGTGTTCAGGCGCATTGTTGGCGCGTTGCTATTTTGAGGCAACTGAAATAGACTGCACCATTGACCAACAAAAACCTGGTCTAAAGTCAATGGAGCAGTATTTATTTATTTTTTGTTATTTAAAGAGTGCGTTAGTAATGTGCGCCTATAGGCGGGTCACAATGTGACTTACACTTTGCTTATTACACACACAGGGACGCCTGTGTTGACATTTTGCCTCCAAAAGCTTTTTTTTTACCACCACTGTATATCCACAGCAGCACACAAACTAGCCAAATATGAAAAATAAAAGGATTACAATGTAAAATATTAATATTGTGTACATATAGATATGGTGGAATCCGGCTTGTCCCATAGATGGTCTGCTTGCGCAATTTAACATCGTGCACGAGCAGATCCGTTTCCAGCCCGTCATGTAAATAGCGAATCCGCCACGGCGAAAACACACCCATTACTCATTAAGAGAATAGGGACAACCCTTTAAGACCATGAGTGCCGACCATTTTTCCCATCGTTAAACTAGCAAAAGTGGATTCTGACACGCCATAAGAGCACTTGCGCCGTGCGCTTTAGTTGATCATTATTCCATAAGTTGGACCCTGTTTGATACAAGCCATTTTTTTTCCACACCAGTGAGCTTATGAGCATATTTTTATGAATCACTCACCTATGACTCAGTAAGTCAAATGATGACAACGTAGTTGTGGTCATTATATTTGACTTTGCGTGAGTCATTCAACTGAAATCAAAGTGCGGTCTAATTACAAAGAGGTAGCTTCCCTTAAATTATTGTATTTTCTCTTTGAGAAGGCCACATTAGGGTTAGAGAGACCATTGTTATATTCATGTAAAGTTTTGAGACAGGTCAGCTTATTGGGGTTTACAGCGTACGGTAAAATACCATTAAACAAATTGGATTTTTTTTTTTTTTTTCTGTTTGGTTTGAATAATAAACTATCATGTACAAATAATAAGATCAGGAGCTTCTGTTAGGCTTGAAACTGAACCATCTTTCCCTGTCATGTTGATAAACTTCCAAGTTTTTCAGGCGTATAATGGATGCTGAATTGGTCATTTATGAAGCCATCAGGTTTGTCAAGTCAGCACTCAAGTGGTGATTAAATCGCTCATTTCTGCTGTGTTGCTGGTCCTTTTTATGGCATTATGGAAGATCAGAAAGCGATTAGCATTTTCTTCCATCCATTTTTTTTTCTTGTGTTTACGCCTCTTGTCTCCTCTGTTTGATGTTTTTTTTTTTATGTTTTAAAGGTCTCCATGTGATGAATAACACATGAGCTACATGGTTTCAGTCTAATAATCTTTCTGAAGAAGAGGATGTTTTGCAAAAAAGGGCAACATCAGTATTCTTTCGGAGGTGCAAATTGTGAACAGAAGAGATTCAGCGATTAGTGGATTAGTGGGTGTTGCAGTATATCCTGCAATTTGTTTCCAATTAGTGAATAAAACATTGGATTAAAAGAATTACAAGAATACAAATCAATTCCATTTTATTTCTAGTTTGTAACTTTGAAAAAGACCATGCTATTGAAGAAGTTGCTGATTGTGACATATTTGGGCCAATTAAAACAACAATACAATAAATGAACAATAAATTATATTAACAGACTTTATCTCAAGAGCACACATCAAAGTAATAATATTGCTTTAATACTTAAATATTACTGAATAATTTTTACTGTTATATAATATTATTTTTGTCAAGAATAAAAGTGCAGCAAGTGTCTAAGTGAAATCTAAATTTAATTAATTTGAAATTGATTAAAACATTTGTATTAAACTATATTGATCAGGTTAAATTTCTAAACAATCTCCTTTCAAGTTCAAACAGATCAGTGAAGCGTTTTTGTTTTGCTTTCTTTTTTTATGTTATGTTATGCTTTGCTTTATTTGGCTTTTTTAGTTTTTAGTTTTTATGTTATGTTATGCTTTGCATTGCATTGCATTTGTTTTTTAAAATACCACATAAAAAAAAAATTGTTTGAGGAAATTTAGTTTGTTTGAAGAATTCTTCTGCATATGTAGATTAATGGTGAATTCAAGTCCTCCTGGGAAGTTCGTACGTACGAGGTGGGAAGTCGTAAGAGTAAGATGGCGGTGTACTTTTTCTTAATTAATTAAAAACAGCAAGGTTCTTAAACTCTAGTTCTAGAAAATGAAGAACAAAGAAATGTGCATCAGGTGTACTTTGTTTTTTTTAAAATGTTTTTAATTAATTTATGAATTAAGCCACTGCAAACTTTATCATTACAAATTACATTGTTATATTATAATGCCATCATATTCTGTGCAGGCAATTAGAAAAGCCTAACAATATTACTGCTAAATAACATTAGGTATGGTATTTCGCCATGTTTCTCGCTGACACACCCCTAACTCGTAATGATCGGGGCTTAAAAAAAATCCAGAGCTTCCCACTCGTATTTACCACATTATGGTGGTGTTCAAGTGCGTTCAACTTGCTTTTTACTATCTGGAGGGATGACAGATTTGCGTAACGCAAGCCAGATTTGAAAATGGGTTTTGCTGCACATAATCAAGTGCATAAGTGGACTATCGGACACATCTATGGTCTATCTTTGTAGTCTATTCTCAAATGTTTTTTGTTTTTATTTATGTTGAGTGTTAAGATTAACTC
The DNA here is from genome assembly GCF_965113295.1 of Leuciscus leuciscus. Taxonomy (NCBI): domain Eukaryota; kingdom Metazoa; phylum Chordata; class Actinopteri; order Cypriniformes; family Leuciscidae; genus Leuciscus; species Leuciscus leuciscus. Next base: position 35,508,961 of record NC_138727.1, on the reverse strand, counting down.
AGTTTCTCACAAATACTAAAGCATTTTAACTCTAACATAATCATAAAACTGCATCAGCTGCTCAGACACAAAAACAAAATATTCTATCCCATTATTCTGCTGACACTTCCATCCCCTTTCTTCCCGGGCTGGTATTCTGGCCATTCACATATTTAGCGTCAACACAGATATGAGATGAAGCCTGCAAATTCTGCTGCCAGCTCATGAATTGAGAGATAAAATACATGAGGCTTCAGGTGTTATGAATTACTGAGGTCTGTTCTTTTCGCAGGAGGCTGTAATGGAAAAACCCCGGGGACACATTGCCAAGTTGAGCCATTTAATAGTCTTGGGTCATAGAGCCTGTTTTATGATAAAGTTTGTTTTAGCTGCACTGCAGCTTGTTAAATTTGATGTTCAAAGTGTAACAAACGAGAGGCCGTGCCCCTGTCCAGATCTGAATTGTCAACACGCAGGCGCGCTACGATTTCTAACCGATAGTCAGATAAAAGGCCTCACAATAGTGAATAATTTATAGCTGTGTATTAATTTCATGGTCCAATAAGATGTTGGACTGTGGGTGAGTGAGTCTGTGGGAAAACGTCTCCTGCTCTCAGAGAGATGTGAAAACACTGGCACTGACTGCAAAAGGCTTGTAGCTCTCACCAGTGTAATAGCGCTGTTTGACGGCTTGTGCTGCAATTTCCCTCAGTGCTCTTTGGATGCCACCCGTATCTGTGCCATTTATAAACTATCTTGTTAATTCTAACACGGATAATTAAGCAACACTGTTGATTTGTTGATTTCCAGCTTAATTATCCTGAAATGAATGGAAATCAGGTTGATTACCTCTTAATGTGGCACACATGGTTTTAAACCACAGCGTGTATCTATCGAGGCATGCTATTAACATGTGATATGTAAGGGATATTGTACATCCAGATGTTTGTTATCGCAGAATAAACCCTGACGGTGATCAAGACCCTGAGATGAGGGGACTTGCATCAGCTTGAAGGTGTTTATTCTGCGATAACAACCGGCTGGATGTACATTATCCCGCTAATTACCAGTGATGGGAATAGCGGCGTTATAAATAAACAGCGTTACTAACGGCGTTATTTTTTTCAGCAACGAGTAATCAAACTAATTACTGTTTCCTCCATTACAACACCGTTACCGTTACTGTCAATAAAATGCGGCATTATAATTGAGCTCACTGAAGCGGTTTTCATCTGAGTAGGCTCTCTCTCAGCCATAAGAGCTGCAAAGTTTTTTCTCTGGTGTGTGTGTGTTTATGAGGCGCCGGACTGGACATAAGCGAGGCGAATGCTGCGAGCGTGCTCGACAGTGCGCGAGAGAGACCGAATGTGTCCGAGAACGCGCTCGACAGTGCGCGAGAGAGACCGAGTGTGTCCGAGAACGTGCTCGACAGTGCGTGAGAGAGACCGAGTGTGTCCGAGAACGCGCTCGACAGTGCGCGAGAGAGACCGAGTGTGTCCGAGAACGAGCTCGACAGTGCGCGAGAGAGACCGAGTGTGTCCGAGAACGCGCTCGACAGTGCGCGAGAGAGACCGAGTGTGTCCGAGAAATGAGAGAGACCGAGTGTGTCCGAAAACGTGCTCGACAGTGCGAATGTGTCCGAGCATAAATACTTTATTTATAAATAAATTACACATTTCAGCATTAGAATAATCTCTGTAGCATATTGGTATCATATGCAATGTTTTTATTAGTTTATATGGTTATAAAATAAAACTCCAAAAACTCCCTGCAGGGACCGTTCAAAGAAAACATCTTTGTTTGACCGGTTGTGAACGCAAACACAACTAGAATTTGGCTAGATATTTTTTATTTCTATTTTTTTATTTTTGGTACATTTCTTAAGAAGCATAATTCATTTTTAGACTTATTTGTTGAACAGTTGTGGTCTGTGCAATAAATATTAAAAGTTCTAAACCATCTGTTTTGTTGTTCCACTATAGTAATGATAATATTTTAATATTTAAGTTAACAGGTGTCTCTCACATTGTCCCACAGCAACATTAAACTAGTGTAGATTAGTGTACAATATTTTATAACAATAGGATGCTCTATTTAGTGTCCATTTCATTAATTTAACATTTCATATTGGGGGTATCCAAGAAATTTCTTATATTTAAACCTTTTTTTTTAAAGTAACGCAATAGTTACTTTCCCTGGTAATTAGTTACTTTTGTAATGATGTAATTCAGTTACTAACGCAGTTACTTTTTGTGAGAAGTAACTAGTAACTATAACTAATTACTTTTTTAAAGTAACTTACCCAACACTGCTTATTACACAGCTATTTGCCACATAAGGAAATAATTAGACACTATATATTGACTCGAGTGGGAATATTTTATTAGCTCTTTAAACAAAGCTTCAGCGGAGAAAGCCGTTGCTAGCAAGCGGCAAGTTCAGACTAGACGGACATTTAAGGGATAAGGTACAGTCATAACAATTATTAATCGTACCTGTTTGTCATCTTATAATCCATGACAGTGTACAAAACAATCGTCGCAAAATGGCAGCAGCTGCATTTGTGTGAAACGAGAGAGCGAGTCTGCCATACCCGGTGGACATCATTAAATAACTGTACAAAAAATATTCTTTTGAGTTGTATTATTTTATTAGCTCACCAAATGTGTTATCGGGGAATAACATACCGCTGGATGGCGCGCTTGACCAATCACAATAAAGTATAATTTAAAACCATAAAAATTGTTGCTTGAAATAAAATAAAATATAAAAAAATACATTTTATTTCAGCTAGTTGCCAAAGTAACATTTCTCATTTTAATTTTGTTTAACTTGATGTATTTGATGTAATTTAAATGAAAATGGAAAATACAAAAAAAAAAAATATATATTTAAGACTATAATAGCATTTTAATTAGACTAAAATAACAGATATACAAAGAATGTATTTATCTAGTTTTAACTGATACGGAAACGGATTTCTATTTGGCTCTCCTTTTCCACTATAACGAAAATAAAATAGTATTGTCTGATTTTGTGGTGAGCCAGGACCCCATGAAAGGACCTCCAGTTTCTCCTAATTGTGTTAAGTATTGTGGTCATGTTCCAGATGAGCTACTCTGTTAACATCAGAGAGATTTAACAATATTTGAGGTGGTGTGGTGTGGGTGCCCATAGTGAATTTGCATGATTAAATTAGGTTGTGCACGCACATATGCCAGCCCATATTTTTCCCATCACACGCATTTTAGTGCTGATTTCCAGCCTGCGGCCCAGCTTTAGTAAATTCAGTTCTCCTGCAGAGCAGTTCTCTCTGTCTCCTGTCGGAAATTCAAAGGTACCTGAGGATACAAAAACAACCGTTAGAATAAGTTAATAAATATTGAATAAGTACAATAACAGTATCTGACTTTGAGAAAAAGCAAAGAAAAAGACTTGAACAGAAGCATCACATTTTAAAGCTTACCGCAGTGCGTGAGACCTTAAGCGATGATCAACGCAAGTTAGTTGACAATTATACACGCTTCATATCTCAAATGTTGGTGAACCTTGAAGTACATCCTGCATCAAGTGTATCAATTATCCAAACAAAATTACAAAGTATCCTTTTCACAACACAAAATAAGTGTTTCGTCTACATAAATGTTTCATTCACAGTAACTGCCTTTCATAAAGCTCTTACTATCAAACTTTTGATTTGCATCTCTTCTTGTTCAGTTTTACTACATTTGTCAATGATTTAATCCAACTGATCTTAATGTTTAATCAATGAATCATTTGGTACACCTATAGATTTCTATAGATATTGATTCTATATACAGTTTCTATAGAACTTGTTTGCAATTTCTGATATGGATAACCAAATGTAATGAATTATTTTTACATAAGTGATTTATAGATAATAACCACCATGATGTTCAAAGTGTGTGTGTGTGTGTGTGTGTGTGTGTGTGTGTGTGTGTGTGTGTGTGTGTGTGTGTGTGTGTGTGTGTGTGTGTGTGTGTGTGTGTGTGTGTGTGTGTGTGTGTGTGTGTGTGTGTGTGTGTGTGTGTGTGTGTGTGTGTTTGTGTGTGTTTGTGTGTGTGTGTGTGTGCACTGTTAGACTTTTCAAGGGTTTTTTACAGTAACTTACTGGCAACACTGTTGCCAGTAAGTTACTGTAATTAAGAGTTACAGTACCAAACCGTATTTCAGTTTTGTGTAATACAGTGCATTACTGTAAAAACGAAGCTAATCAGTACAGTGCATTACTGTAAAAACTAAGCTAATCAGTACACTACTGTAATTATTTTTATTTGTACTAAATATAAATTAGATTTGATAATTTTGATATATGATTAATTTTATTTTTATCCTACATAAGTACTACTTTCATACAAACCAATTAGACAAAGTTATCACAAAATACCATTTTTTTATTTAAAACATTTCATATATATCACAAAATAAACATGCCAATGCTGGAAATGATGTGTGAAATTTTTACACATTAATGGGTAAGTTTAGAGACAACATTTTTTGTGTTAATTTTAACTCATTCATTGTGTTAATGATTTTAACAAAGTAAATATGTCAGAGAGGTTAGCACAAAGATGTGTAAACGTGTTAAATTAACACATTATGTGCTGTCCTTCACTGCAAACATTTTTGAAAACATACATAAAATCATAAACAAAACATTAGCATTTGACTAAATGAATGTAGAGTCATTGGTTGTTTAGCTTATACAAGTATTATAATGAAATATCAACCATTACATTCATAAAACTGCAGAATATAAATACATTAAGCTTTCAAAAAGGAAATGTCCAAAACAGGACAAAACACAGTTCTTTTCACAATACAAGATACATAACCCCACCTTAAAAATAATTTCACTTATTTCCAAAAATGTGTTGGATTCATGTACACTGGTGGCCAAAAGAAGTATTTAAGTGGCGTAATGTTTTTGAAAGAAGTCTCTTTGATGCTCAAGAAACATTTATTATTATTATCAATGTCTGACTGTCTACTCCATCTTTTCTACAGCATAGGAGTAAAAGTCATCAAAATAATCTTTAAAAAGCCAACACAATGTTTTTGTCCACCTTTGTGAATAAATGAACTTCTCCAAAGATTGGTTCCTGTTCAGAACTTGATTGACAACATCAGAATGTTCCCTGGTCTGTGTGCGTGTCCACAAACACTAATGTACTCAGTCCTTCAGAGGAGATCCCGGTTCCAACACTATATGAGAGAGAGAGAGAGAGAGAGAGAGAGAGAGAGAGAGAGAGAGAGAGAGAGAGAGAGAGAGAGAGAGAGAGAGAGAGAGAGAGAGAGAGAGAGAATATTAGTGTCACATTATTTTTAACCTCCTTTTTTGTTAATTTTTATTATTATTTTCACAAAAACTTAAGAATATATATTTGTAAACAGCTTTTGTCAATAAATAGCATACAAAAGAACTAAATTAAATTATGCCAGATTAAATTTTAATACTTACAAATCCTAAATTCTGTCCAAAAATGCTGAGATGCATAGAAAGAAGTTGAACGACTGAAATAGATGATTTTAGCCCATTTCAGCTTGTCTGCAGTGAAGGAGTTCCTGTTTGAGACAAATACACAGTAAGAAACATGCAAGAAATCACTGTGTGATGATCGTTCTCCTTCCTACAGTAGTTAACCCACCTGTGCGCTGATATTAGGACCTTCCTAGTCAGGTGGAACTGCAATGGTAGAGTCGCTGGCTAATAAAATATAAAAATAATGCAAAAATATAAACTTAAGTTGTTTAGAATGCTAGATTTGGTCTTAGTGAGAGTTTTACTGCAGTGCTTACCTGGATACATTTAATCTGGTGAGACTGAACAAAGACAATGGTCCATCTTCTGATTGGTTCATTTGCTGTGTAATAAAGTTAGACATAATGCAAAGGTCACTTATTTGATATAAAGTTAGCCAATTTTATAGAGATTTTATAAGATATTGTTAGCTACCTAGTCTGCACCAGTGGCTCAAAAGCAATTTTCACATAGTGTATGCTAATCATTTCAGCAAACTTATCTCAAAATATATCACAAATGGGCTGGCCTACCTCTGGAATCTTGCTAAGTCACTGGCGCGAATTGGCGCTTTGTTGCAGTTGCCTTTAAACACAAAAATGGAAGTAAATATTAAATTCCATAAAAAAAAAAAACTATAATATGGTATAGTTTGCAAACTAATGCTAAAACTATAAAGGTTCTCATCAGTAGGCCAACATTAAGATATAAACAGAATTTCACATTAGTTTATTCACATTTATTGTTAATGTAAACGCGTTGCTCGTTGGCATATTTTAACTCGACAATTCAATAATCGAACAAAGTGTGTAAAATGAAACGTTAGCTCAGTTTACCATGGTAAAGTTCGTTACCGCCATGTTGACGACGAGTAACGTTAGGCTAACGTTAACGTTATAACATACGTTAAACTGGGCACAATCCTGTCAACATACACAGAATGTTTTTTTTGTTTTTTTTTTTACCTTGCTTGCTGATCTCTCTCTCGGTGAAGTGAATTCCATCTCTTCCCCGGGCCAGACACGAACGTCGCGATCCAACAAAAGACAGACCCCATTACCTACACTGGATGTCTGTCTGACGCGACACGACAAATCCCAGACAGTGTAGTGATGCGCCGCGGCCGTTATATTTCAGACGTAGTCCGATACGAGTCCAAGCGCTCGCACTAGTTCTTACAAGGGATAAACAGGTTTGCATTTAAAGGTCCGGTCGCTTCAATGTGTCCAATATAGACAGCCTCTGGCTATTATAGCGTTGTAGACACGTGGTGTAAGGCAAAAATTAGGAAATAAAAAGCACGGTGGAATGGTGCCAGCCAGAGAGGCAGTTACGTCAAATACAGTAGTATACAGCAAATTTAAAAAATACAGTAAGTCTCTGTATGTGGTGTTAGACGTCACAGAAAATTCCCATGATGCAATTGGAATCACAGTTATTTACTGTAAAGAGAAATAGCAGTATAATACTGGGGGATTTAAAGTAAATAACTGTAGAAATTACAGAAAAGTCTAACAGTGTGTCTCTGTGTGTGTGTGTGTGTGTGTGTGTGTGTGTGTGTGTGTGTGTGTGTGTGTGTGTGTGTGTGTGTGTGTGTGTGTGTGTGTGTGTGTGTGTGTGTGTGTGTGTGTGTCTGTGTCTGTGTCTGTGTGTGTGTGTGTGTGTGTGTGTGTGTGTGTGTGTGTGTGTGTGTGTGTGTGTGTGTGTGTGTGTGTGTGTTGCTGTGTGTGTGTGTGTGAGAGAGAGAGAGAAAGACTGTAAAACATCAGATTGATCAGAGATGCATAAGTAGAAGGGAGACAGATGGCATCAAATACACCATTGTACATTACATTATGAATGCCATGTGATACTGTAAACATGGTAGAGACATGGTTGTTACATTACTGTAACTCAACCTTCATCTGTAAAGGTCCACTACAGTATATTCAGTCAAATAGTCAAAATCATTTACTGTATTCATTGCCAGCAAACTCTGTTAGCACAGAACCTCACGGCTGTGCTTCATCACAGCTTTTGATAAGGCACTGGATAGATACTATTACAAACATTATGGATTCAATTACATAAGTAAGGTTATGCACGTGTATTTTCTAATGTGGCAACTGTAGCCTGTATTACTGTAATTCAGCAACAACTGTGATTTGAAACATGTATCTTGCATTGTTTGCTGTTGAATGAACTGATTGTTAAAAGTACTAAATTGAAAGAAGATCATACTGTTGTGTTTCTGTGATTAAACCAAATGTTCTCGTTACATATTACAATAATCTTGTGTTTGAAACAATGATTATGTGGACTGAAATGTGTATAACTGTAATGAAAGCATGAGATCAGGTTTTGAAAGAATGACTAGCTGTGTTACAAGAGTGATCAGTTTGGATTTTTGTACTAAGAGTTTTGAAAATGTACACCTTACTTGTGAAAATAGTACCAAAGCGAATTAAAAAAAAACTGTAACAGTTGTTTTCTCTAGCAATTCTTTAGAACGTTGGTCGAATTAAGTGATAATTATTTATTTCAATTGTATTGATACAAAGCAAGGGTCCAACTAAAGTAATGTTATACTTAGTTTGTGCAATTTGTTGTTATGATAGTAGCTAGTTTATTATTTGCATTTACTGCTGTAGTAATAGCCTATTTCCCTTTTCTGACCTCAGTAGTAACAGCCAAGTTTGGTGACAAAATTACTACAGCAGGACTAATAAAATATTTACTATATTATTCAAATATGTGTCTATAAATATATATTTCCTTAATTTTTTTTGGTATACCCATGCCTTCTACTCCAGTGTGTTTTTGTGTTCACTTGTTTACAAAAAGATTACATAAGAATGATAACATTACTAAACTGATAAGATGTAGGCCTAATTTTTATGATGAATTATTATCATTATTCATTATTATCAATTAATTTGACCAACGTTCTAAAGCATTGCTAGAGAAAACAAGTGTTAATTAATCTGAAGCTTATCATTTATGATAACCTTTGATTAAGTAAAGTTTGTTTATCAAAAAGATTTTCAGTTGAGTCAGGCTATAAAGCAACATTCAAAGCATGCAACATGCAACTCCAAGTTCTTATGTTGTCTTGAGCTATCAGCCTATAATTTAATGGCTATTTTAATAATATGCAGACAACTTTGGGAGACAGACTAAAAACACAAGAATAGATTTGTAAATATTTATTTAAACAGCATACACATTTAAAAAGCTTAATCTCAGTCATTCATGAGAAACGAACAGTTCTTTATCATAGCAACAACTAATCTGGGAGAAATTTGGAGAAATATGCCTTTATTGTCTGCCAACCCTTCCTACAGGATCAGGTTTGTAATAGTTCAGGTAAACTCAGAGAAGTTTACTGAGAAACACATGCTACAAAACGATGAATTATTTATAAAATATATATGAGTAGTTTAAGCTTAACTTCGTTCAACTTTATTACCTGTTTGAAATAAATAATCCATAAAACAAAACGCGATCTGAGGCGCTCACGCTAATCATTTCTGTTCCACTTGCTTGTATTGGTCACCCCGCCCATGCAATGGTCCCGTGAATATTCATGGTAGCTCCACCCATTGGAACCAAATATTTCAGGAACCGAATATATTGGAACAGCGGACTGTTACTTCTCACTCAGGGTGGGATCTATGCTAATAGGACAGATCATCACCAGATGTGGGTGGGGTTTCCCTACTCTTATGTAGGAATAGGGTGAAATCTGAAACAGCTGATTCTGAGAGATTGATAATGATTATGGGGATTATAAAAAAAAGTATTGGGAGGATTTTTATCATTATAGGCTGGTTGTATACACACACTGTGGACACTCATCTGTGTTCAAAGACCTTATAAAAGTGAATTTTGCATAAGAGGTCCCCTGTTATGCGACTAAAACGTACGTTTTTCCTCTCGCGATAAGTCATTCCAAAAGTCATGGCAACGGATGTTGGTAGGTTTACTTATATCTCAGCCATTGCACTAGCAATTATTTTTAATCGAAGGAGACGTAGGTGTATTATCCAAGCATTAATGGCAAGGAAAGCTCCTTATACTTGGGAGCAGCACATATGAGGTGTTTCTCCCTCTTACCTGCTTCAAGGTCTTGATAAATTCTGTAAAGAACTCAATTCTGAAAAGTCTCGTCTTCTGTCCAAACATAACGCGCCATCTTTAAAGAATGATTTTTACGTACTGCAGGTGACCTAAATGCTTTCCATTGCAGTTTTGCTAAATATTCCTTTTTCGAATTGCCTGAAAAACGACCTCATGCAAGCGTAAAACCTTTTTAGCGATATACAGTATGCGAAATTGACGTGTTTCCATTGGGCGTATTTTCAATTTCAATTTGCACAATTTAAAGAACGCGACACACACGTCTCTCTGAATTCCTGGATAATTAAACCAATCAGATGACGACTTGGAAATTCCCAAAGTTTTTCCCATTTTGTGTGCCATATGCATCAGACGTTCAGCCAACGGTCCGTGGCCTGAGAGTACTAAGATCCTTCTTGATCTGATTTAGCCTAACATTTACAAAGACATTTGTCAGTAACCCCACAAAATGTATATAAATGACTCCCATGGTTTGTTTAGCTCTTTATGATTCATTAAGCTTTAACCTCTTTGAATATGTTTTAACTTAGATTTTTTTTTTTTTTGACTTTAATATTTTAGCAAAACTTGGAAATGGTAACACTTTAACACAATAAGATTTAATTTGTTAGCATTTGTTAACTCATTAGTTAAGTTATCTGTTGATGCACTGTGAACTAACATGATGAACAACTGTATTTTTATTAACTAACATTAACAAAGTTTAATAGATGCTTTGAAACATATTGTTCATAGTTAGTTCATGTTAACTAATGCATTAACTAACAGTGTAAAATGTTACCAAATAAACTTTCTTGGCTTTAGACAGTGTTGGAATTTTTTGCCAATCACTTACTGAGGCTTGATCTGATTTCTCATGATTTTAACTATATATTTAAATTTATTTTTGTCCAACTGCTGAGAAATGAGTGGCTTTGGTCATAAACTGGCTCTAAAACGCAGCTGAGACTGATTTAATTCTGCAGTGTTGAAAGAGCATAAAACTTTTGGCATTAGTACATAATCCATGTCTCCCGGCTTAGCTTTGTGACACAATGTTGCATTGTTTTATCTTTATCAATAACATGACAGGACAGATTCCCAATGTTGTGCTGTGCAAATGCTCTCTAGTCAGCAGGTTTTAAGCTAAAATAATCCTTTTATTTATTATATTTTTCTGTTTATTTAGAAAGGTTAAAGGCTTACATAAATTGTTTAATATATAAAAAAGCACATGATTAACGTAAAGAAATAAAACCATAGACAATACCAAATTTAGGTGGTTGGAGGTGGACACTATGTTCAACTGAACGTGTTACAACCAAAATACTTTGTAACTTATTTTTTTACTTAAACAGTATCTCTATTTTATCATTTTTTTAGGGATGCACAATACAGTACTGATTATTTAATGCATGCAATTGAATTGCATTAAGTGTGACTTTATTGTCTTTTTGGGCCACTATATGTGCATGACACTTTTATTTTTCAACTGACAGCAATGCTTTCATGAATCACACTGCTGGACTGCTACTCTTTATGTGTTATAGTGGTTATGTACGGTCATATGTCATCAGAAAGATTAACAAAATTATGTAAATCTTCTGCACCTGTCAGGCAAAATAATGATCCTTGACGTGGTATGTAGGGAAGTATCCTTTTGTTCTGAGGCGTCTCACACAATTGAAAGTCTGTGGGCGGATTTGAGATCTCGCTCTCCAGACCTGTAAGCAGTTTATGGGCAATCGACATTCTAGTCTGGGTGACCTTTCGGCAGATTCAGACATACTTGTGAATGACAAGCACATTGATCCTGTAGCAAAGCACTTTGTCTCCCATTAGGAGAAAACAAGAACCTGTGCAGGTGATTATGAAAGAATACATTCCCATTACAACAGAGATGGATCAAACTACTGCAACAGGAACTCTGTTTCCGACTCACTCGGGTGGATATACAGTACACACATGTATAATTATTTTAATACATTTAATACATCATATCACTGTCATTAAATGGGTTAGCTCACCCAAAAATTCTGTCATTAATTACACACCCTCATGTCGTTCCAAACCCGTAAGATTTTCGTTCATATTCAGAACACAAATGAAGATCGTTTAATCAAATCTGAAGAACACGATCGCTTTATACGCTGAACAGATTTAATTTAGGCTTTTATACACATAAACATTTATCAACTCACACACATCAGTTGTGGTAAACAGAAGCCCAAGCATGATTTCTTGATGTGCGAGAACCAGTGAGATTCATTCTCGTGTTACGCAGCACGTTTGAGCTTCAGCAGGAACCAATGAGATTCATTCTCGTGTTACGCAACACGTTTGAGCTTCCACAAGAACCAATGAGGTTCATTCTCGTGTTACGCAGCAGCAACCAATGAGATTCATTATTGTGTTACGCAACACGTTTGAGCTTGCGCAAGAACCAGTGAGATTCATTCTCGTGTTATGCAGCACGTTTGAGCTTCAGCAGGAACCAATGAGGTTTATTCTCGTGTTACGCAGCACGTTTGAGCTTCAGCAGGAACCAATGAGGTTCATTCTCGTGTTACGCAGCACGTTTGAGCTTCAGCAGGAACCAATGAGATTCATTCTCGTGTTACGCAACACGTTTGAGCTTCCACAAGAACCAATGAGGTTCATTCTCGTGTTACGCAGCAGCAACCAATGAGATTCATTATTGTGTTACGCAACACGTTTGAGCTTGTGCAAGAACCAGTGAGATTCATTCTCGTGTTATGCAGCACGTTTGAGCTTCAGCAGGAACCAATGAGGTTTATTCTCGTGTTACGCAGCACGTTTGAGCTTCAGCAGGAACCAATGAGATTCATTCTTGTGTTACGCAACACGTTTGAGCTTCAGCAGGAACCAATGAGATTCATTCTTGTGTTACGCAACACGTTTGAGCTTCCACAAGAACCAATGAGGTTCATTCTCGTGTTACGCAGCACGTTTGAGCTTCCACAAGAACCAGTGAGGTTCATTCTCGTGTTACGCAGCACGTTTGAGCTTCAGCAGGAACCAATGAGGTTCATTCTCGTGTTACGCAGCACGTTTGAGCTTCAGCAGGAACCAATGAGATTCATTCTCGTGTTACGCAACACGTTTGAGCTTCCACAAGAACCAATGAGGTTCATTCTCGTGTTACGCAGCAGCAACCAATGAGATTCATTATTGTGTTACGCAACACGTTTGAGCTTGCGCAAGAACCAGTGAGATTCATTCTCGTGTTATGCAGCACGTTTGAGCTTCAGCAGGAACCAATGAGATTCATTCTTGTGTTACGCAACACGTTTGAGCTTCCACAAGAACCAATGAGGTTCATTCTCGTGTTACGCAGCACGTTTGAGCTTCAGCAGGAACCAGTGAGATTCATTCTTGTGTTACGCAACACGTTTGAGCTTCTGCAACAACCAATGAGGTTCATTCTCATGTTACTCAGCACGTTTGAGCTTCCGCAAGAACCAATGAGATACATTCTCGTGTTACGCAAAACACGTTTGAGCTTCTGCAACAACCAATGAGGTTCGTTCTCATGTTACTCAGCACGTTTGAGCTTCAGCAAGAACCAATGTTCTGCAGGGTGAGTAATTAATGACAGAATTTTAATTTTGGGGTAAACTTAATTTTATTGGTTACCACAACACACTGTATTAATGTCTAAGGCTCTTTCCCTGTAATGACATTTATGGCACAAAGTTTGGTCAGAGGAAATAAATGCCCTCTTGGTAGCAAAAGCAAATAATCACATTAGGCCTTTCTCTTCCTCTCGCTCTGCCTTTCTCTGTCTGTCTACTTGTCTCTTGCTGTATCTCTCTCCCTCTCTCTCTCTCTCTCTCTCTCTGTCTCTGCTAGACAGTGCTACTTGTATTTATGAGTAGAATGGTTTCACAAATCAAACTAGTGAGAAATGATTAGCTTTGCATATTCGGTGCCAGTCAGCACTGTGCTGTCTGCTAATAATGTTTAAGCCACCCGTAAATTCAATATTACCCCTTCTGCTTTCAACAGAACCATGTCTTCAATTTGCTGAATGTGTGTGATCACCAAATTCAAAGAGTCCACAAAAAAAAAAATCAAACATTCACTGTGAGTGCATTTGATTTAGGACGGTACATTCCAACATTCTTACATCACAGTCAAAATCTGGGATTCAAAATCTAATTTAAACATGGAGATAAGTTCATTTATATTTATTAAGATTTTGAACATTTTATAATTTAATAGCAATTGTTGTTATTTTAGTTTATTTTAATTTTATTTTTTTATTTTTTTATTTTTATGATGAACCTTTAATAATGATAAAAATATGTTCTGGTCCCCATTGACTTCCAGTATGAAAAACAAAAACACTATGGAAGTCAGTGGAGACCAGAAACTATTTGGTTACCACATTCTTTAAAATATCTTCTTCTGTGTTCAACAGAGGACAGAAACTCATACAGGTTTGGAACAACTTGAGGGTGAGTAAATTATGACAGAGTTCTAATTTTTGGGTGAACAACATTTTTTACACGCCTGCTATCCCAGATATTTCCTAAACCACTGCAAAGAGCTGAAAGCTAGTAGTTTCTCCATCCTTTAGCCTTCTCATAGAGCAGAGCCTCCATTAGTGTAAAGCGGGGGTCCTCTTTATGGTACTCTGCAATCATTTTTTCACTTTTTTACTGGCCTATGTCTATTTAGGCAGCCAGGGACTATTCCTACACGAGCCTTAAAAAGAAACTTCTACTCTGATTCTTGAGAGCCACTCTCCGGGAAATCTAGTGAGCTCTGATGATTGTAAAAATGTCTACTTTTCTGGAAACTACAGGTAGTAATTGAATTCATTCTCTGGTGTGACCAATGGCTTATAAGTGCTTCCCAGTTACTAGTCCCTCCTTTACTGACTCGCTGAAATAAATGAACCTCAAGGTCTGACAAACATGCAGAAAGTATTGAGGAATTACAATGTCTGTGTCACAGCAACACAGAAGTGGTTTTCTAATAGACTCTTTTAATAGACAACTAACAAACATGATGGATAACTGTCAGGATGGGTCTGCTAATTGATGTACTGTTGTTGTTGTTGCTTTGGGGGGGGTTCTTATATTGGTTCTTATCCATTCTTGCGTATTCATTGAGTGTTAAGTATGCAGGTTGAGTCCATATGCTTGTGCTAATGAGGTCAGAAAAGTCTTTAGAGTAGCACAGCTGCCACTTAATTAGTCTTTGTGTTTGTGTGTGAAAATGACCCAGTGTTAATAAGCCCATTTGCACTCTTTGCCTCTGATTCTTCATTTTCTTTCTCTTTCAGTTGTTCTTCATGTCCAGTTGACTTGTTGATATCAAATCAGGTTTTGTAGATCTTAAAACTGCCGATTTAAAATTGAAATTGACCCTATTTGCTTTCTTAATGCACGTTGCTGAATTTGCGTTTCACTTAGAAATCAGTCGCATACTAAAGTAAAATGGCTTCGAAAGGTTTTGTCTCAGGATATCAGACCACTAACGCCTCGTCTTATTCTTTTGCTCCTCTGTATGTTGATAGTTATTGCTTTCTTAAGCTAGTTGATACTGGCTTTTGAGGTCTTAAATTACAAGCTTGGTCTTAGAGTGTTATGACTTCCACGACTCTATTCTCCCTTAAGTCTGCCTCTAGTTTTTTTTTTTTATGTAATATTGATAAAATAGAAATATGAAAAACCAACTGGGCTGAGCATATGTTGCGTAAATGCTGAGCGTATGTCGCATTCATTTTGAGATCCCACTTCACCTTGAGGTAAGGTTGTTCACTCAAACTTGTAGCCTTGGGCAAAAACAAAATGCTTTAAATCCAGATTATGTGTTGTTGTTGTTGTTGTTTTTCTTACAGTGTTTTTCTAAAGGACAGCAGAGAACAGGTTCTGATACATGATGTAATTATACCTAAATGCATACCTGATGGTCTAAATTAATTTGTGATTGTAGTCCTTTGGTTCAACATATACAGAGACTTTTTCTGGGATAAAATTGAATATTATTTAATACAGCATGATATTGTTTTGGTTAACAATTAAGCTTATACAGCATTATCGGGCATGTGAGACCTTGCTTATTATTATAATTTTTTGACTTACTATAAAGTTTTCTGAACTTTTGCTTAGTTGACTGAGCTGACTAAATTTGTCAAACTTCCTGTGGGGTCTGTTTGACTATAGAACTATATAGTAAACTGTATGAGTAACATGCACAAAAAAAAGTTCTATATAGAACATAAGCACCTGGTTTCACGGACAAGGCTGAAGTCTAGTCCCAGACTAAAATGCATGTTTGAGCTGTCTTAACTGAAGTTATCTTAAAATATGTCAGTGCCATTGTTTTGTCTCAAGATGCACACCAGTGATGTTTTTTTTTTTTTCTAAGACACGATTATAAAAGCTACTTAAATGTCCTAATTGAAGTGAACATTTAAAAGCCGAATCCCAGCTTATTCTAAGCCCTTTCTGTGAAACCAGGACAAGGTGATTTCTGGATTACTATGAATATTATTTGAATAACTGCATTTAATTAAATGTATATATATATCGGCTGGGCTAACTTACTTTATTTACTTACATAAATGTGTAAATACACTATATATATTTTAATAAGTTATAAAATGGCTTGATTATCTTGATATGTAATTAACATGAAGACCACAAACCACAAAGTACAATCTTTAAATGCTTAATTTTTCTTTATTTGGTACGATTTACTGAATAGAAAGTTTTTTTGCATGTTAATCATGCAATGGGGGATTAGTTTGCACCAGTATTTTGTGTTATAGTGTGTTTTCACCATATTTCACACCTACTGCGCTGCTTAACTTACGTGGGCAGTGTGAAACCTTTACCTGCTACATAGTTATTGTGATATATAGTCACCAAAATAATTAGGCTGTGAAACAGGTTTTATTATTATCATTATTATTATTTTATGAGGTTGGGTGCAGATGGCCTGGGCTATGTCACAATTTTTTTATTTAATAAAAAAAAAATACTTTTTGGGCTGATTTGATTTTTCAGCAGGACTTCTAAACTGAATGTATAGCATTTTTTTCACCTATATATGTTAGTGCTCTTGTTTCCATGGCATTGCAGGATATAGATTGACATTTGTCCTCTGTAATGATTGTTTAATTTTCTGTTCTTATTAAAGTTTAAGCTTAAACACTGGAATGTAAAGTATATTTTGCATATAGGCTAGTTTTTCTCAGACTTTCATTAGTGACATATGACTATATGTGATCAGGGCAGCAGGGTTTTTAGCTGACATAAGGCTTTTTGGTCAGTTGAGACTGAGTCTGTACATTGACCGAGTCCAGTGATCTACACAGTTTCATTTAAAAAAAAATCTTTATTTTATCATTAAACCAGTGGGCTTCTAACCATTTGTCAATACCCATCAGCATGCCATTCTTCCATCCAAATAACAGAAAGCAAACATGTCATAAATCCACTATCAAGTCCACTTAACTTAACACATCCTGGCTCTCTGGAGAACCTTATGTGCAGGTATGAGCTTCATATTGCATTTCTGTTTGGTCTGAGAGCGGTTTTAGCCATATAAGGATTAAAACTTGATTACACAAACAGCTGACAATGCAGTTTGAGGATTAAAGTAAATAACAGTCAACCCTTAAACAGCTCAATATGAGAAGAAAAAGAGCATTTTTATGTTTATTGATTTAGTATTTTAAATGTACTTGCTGAATATGGAATCCAAAGTCATTTTAATGTGGAGAGCTGTAATAAATTGTAGACATTAGACCATTAGAGTAAGGAGACTGATGCGTGATGTAACACTGGGTAATTTCAGCAGTTTAACCAATTAGAAATGAGCAAAAGGGGTCAAATCACCATCAAACATGACCACACGCTCCTGAAATGAAAGTTAGTTTACATCATATATGTTCTAAAAAATTATTAGATATCATGGACACATAATCTGTTATGTTTTTATTTTGTTTAGCCTATGTTTTCAGTATTAGTAACAAGTAGGCCTACATTTGGTAACCACAGTAAAGACAAAATGTAACCTGATGTTTTCCATTAGTGTTTCAACCCAGCCAGTTAAAGGAGATGGTTACAGCAACAGCATTCTCTGTACTTAAGATTAATTTAGACATTTTATGGAAAAGTTGTAGATTTCTGAAATACTTTAATTTGTAGTAGATAAAAATGAAAAGTGTGCGGTTTTTTTTTTTTTGACACAAAAAACACACAGACAGGGTTAAAATAATTGAAACAATGTGTAAAATTGATAGTCAAATTGAACAATAGTTGTAATAAATCTTTAAACCATATTATTGATGTTAAACTTTCAGAACAAGTATGGATTGAGCTATTCTTTCATATAGGTGTTTGCTTCTTCCCCTTCTGTTGTATTTTCTAGATTTTTATATATTTCCCCCCCTTATAGTTCAAGTCATGTAACCACATTACTTTGACAACAATTGTATTGACGTTTCTCAGTGTAGCGCACAATAAAGTGATTTAAAAAGTAGTCTTGTAAGCAAGTTTTATCCCTTGTCCTCACAGGCTGGAAAAGTCACAAAGCGTGCTGGAAAAGATGCAGGGAAAAAAGTTAGCAAAATGGCTGAATCAGGGGAAATCGTAGAACATTGGACCAAACCAATAACCGTGCTTTACGAGAGAAAATAAATAAATAAGGCAGGGAGACATATTACCTTGCATGTCATAATGGCGTGCCACAAGGATTCGTGCATGGTCCTCTAAAAATGCCATGCACAAATGGGTAACTTCTTTTGACTAATACTATGAAGGAAGGCTATTTAGAAGAATCATGAAGAGATGAGAATGCGATTCGACCATAGCCAATTTGTTTTTCCAATTTCACATTATAACCCACACTGCATTGTTTCCAATGGTACATTGCTACATACATCGCATGAAATTCTCGCCTTTCTCATTATGCTAAATACCAAACAAAGAGAGAAACAGCCTCTTTGGAGCCATTAGGTCGAGCATGATTGGTGGCTTTCCATTTCCTGTGCCCTCAACCAGAGATAGCAAGTATTCCATAATTCAGCTCCATCCTGCACACTTCCTTGTGCTTTATTGCATCTCATGAGTGACACACAGCGGGTTATTATTCACTGTGTCTTCTCCCGAGCGTACTACACCTCTGCAATGTCACTTGAAGCCTTGGAAGTGTATATGGCCATAGGCCAGGTAATACTCCATGGTTTCCTGAAAAGTAATCACTGGTGGCCCTGTGGGCATTTTAGTGTGAGGGCACTGTATCGACACCAGATGTGCTCTGGGAACTGCTGTCCACCTTCTTTACATCTGGGACTAGTCTAAACGCGTGGTGTCTACCAATTAGTGCAAATAAATGTCACACTGTAATGTCTCACTGTTAACTAATTATTGCTCAACTGACATGTAATAATATCACAGGGTGTTAATGGTTTTACAGAATGTCTTAAAGGGACAGGACTTGGTTTTAGTGCTAAAAGGTTAATCCCGGTTGAAAATAATATACCATCTACATTGGACCATATCAATAACCGTGCTTTACGAGAGAGAAAAAAATAACGTGAGATAAAACGCATCTGCTGAAGCAACAATGCCATTGTATATTGCTTCTACAAGTCTTAACTGTTTTAATGTGACTTTTTTTATTGTGACTTTATTGTTTCACAGGACTCGTACCCGAGTGCTTTGAATCAAAGTCCATTTCAAGGAAAGTCTGTTCACTCGGCGGCCATATTTGCAGCTATTTCGGACATCTAGGACCAAGACCAATCTATTTGAATGGAGGAATCCTGAAATTGTCCCATAAATGTAGCTTCTTATGCTCAAATAGCATTAAAAAAAGCTTTCTTTCTTTTTTTGGCTAGACCAGCCAATGTGCATGTGCAGCCCTAAGCGCGAGTCTCAAGGCCCGGGTATACTTAATTTTCTGCGTTCTGCTCCGTCTCATGCACAGTTGCACGAGCCTATCAAAATATACTTCTTTGGCCATGAGCGCAGAAAGATGCGTGCTCTAGTGGATTTTGTTTTCGAGTGCTCAAGTCACTCACACATGCGCTGTTGTACGCGCACCCTCCGCGCGGTCACAAAAATTGGGCTGCACGCGGACGGGGTGTGCGGATATCCGCGGACCCTCCTGATGACGAAAATAGCCCTGCCCCAAATTGCACACTCCATATGCATTTTTGATCTTGTAGACTTACAATGGCTGCCACGTGCCCGTTTCCGTTAAGTCCATGAAGACCAGGGTGTCCCATTTGTCATTTTAGGTTTCAGAAGGGGTGTCGTGGGTGCCCCGTTTGCGGTCGATATGCGCCCTCGATGCGCACTTTTGCCGAGCCCAAACTGATGCGAGCCCCGCAGCAGACTTCTTCTCAACAGTCAAAGCGGCGTTGCGTCACGAAAGTGCGGACTCGTAGGAGTGCTTAGGGTGCCGTTTGGGACAGGGCCAATTACGGACCCAGATGGCCGAAGTATACTTTGGACTTCAGGTTTTAATGGGAACTGGAGATTCTAACGGCAATGCCTCTTGACCAGTCAGCTATTGATCTCTCTTTTATTTAGAAGGCGGGACATATTCCGCCATATTGCACGTTACAGTTTCTCTCATTCATAAATAATAGCAGTGCAGTCTTTGTATATCTAGTCTGTGGGCCCTATCTTGCACCCAGCGCAATTGACTTTGTACACCGACGTATGTATCATTCCTATTTTGCACAAGCGCAAAGAGGACTTTTCCCTCCTCAGACGCACGTCGGTAAGTTAGGAAATACACTTGCGCTCCCAGGGCAGTTCCCCAATGTCCCTGACGAGAACGTCGGTCTCCTCGGCTGTGAACTGCTCCTGGCGCGCGCCTGGCAAATCCGCCGTTATAATAGGAATCCGCTTTAGAACAAGCGCGCCTGCTCTTAAAGGGAATGTGAGATGTCGCTCCGATTAGTTTATTTCACGTTACGCCCAAACCACACCTATGAATAATGAAGCTACTTCAGACCAACCCCTTTTAGATTTGCGCCAGGCGCAAGAGGCATTTATCCCACCGGGAAAATAGCAACAGCGCCGAGACCCGCCCACAAAGTTACTTGCGCTTTGCGCTTGACACTTGCGTTTCAGATCGTTAAAATAGGGCCCTTTGTTTGAAATGCTAGTGCATTTCCGGATGAGCTACCAAGCAAGTTTACTACATCAGCAAAGCTATACATACACATGAAACTTGTTATGTGATGCAAACGTCAAAATGTATTAGTTTACAAATCATGCACTACAGTAAAAATGTTTTGAGGTCCCAGCATTGTATTGTGCAAGTTGATACATGAGAACCAACCAGGTGACTACAATTTATTTCTATTGAGTCAGCAGAAAACTATGGGATATAGGGAGAAAATAATTGCTTAAACAGAGGATTTGTAGACTGTAATTACTCAGTCAGCACTATAATGAATATGTCATTTAATGATCTGCTGCTGTGTAGACTACTGTCAGAATGCAAGATGAGCCAGATCTTTTGAAGGACTTTGGGTCAGATTCAAAGCTGGTGCTCGCTAAATGAAAAGTTCCATAAATCTAAATGATGAACAGATACAAGACCTCTGAGAGAGACATTATATTAGCCTCAGGAGATTAATAGCATTGTGGTGGTGTTGTTTTTTTTCTTTATTGTAGTTGGTTAAAAGAGTATTAATCATGTCACATTGTTGTGATTTCCATCAGTTTTACCAGACATCTACTGTGAAGACTCCCTTGACCCGCATCAAATGTGAGAGAAGACCAATCAAACAGCAGTAGAATTCAGTGTCAGTCACTTGGCGACAATAGCACAGCTGTGGCCTGTGACTCCAAAGATTTCCTCTCCAAAAAGATGATATTGCCACATGTACGACGGGGCCATAATGAGGGCGTTCTCATATTGCTCTGTCAAAAGCAGACCAGCACACTTGTAAAAATTTGTCATGACACCTCTGGTGGCTGGAGATTCAACAATACAAAGTTACCAGACTGGAAGGTGCAAGAATGTAATTCTCAGTTTCTTGGAGGAATAACCTTGAATCTTTTTTCTGAATCTATATCTTTAGTTTAAAAGAATAGTTTGTTTATTTATTTATTATACTTAATGCATCCATAATTTTTTTTTATAGTTAAACTGTAAAGTGCCCAGTTTATTATTTTAACTATTATTTTATTATTCTTTTTAAAGCTACGGGACAAACCTAAATTATTTCCCTAGAAATCAACAATTGACGCATATCTTTGAACGTTACCCCCCAAAAAAAGATTTATGTAACTTTGTTTGTACACTCAACTTGTGCAACTTTTGCTTTTGTTTGGTTTCTAAACCCGTAAGGGTAACATTCAAACTTTTATACAGATTTATAACTAGAAGTGCATGTTTATTTTGTCCTGTATATTCTGGGCCTGACGTAAAGAAAAAAAAAATTGTAGTTATGGCTTATATAGCATTTTGTCAGGTTTTGACAACCTCTATTTTCTGAATCATTTGGCCGTCAAACCTGAGCGACTCCTTTACACAAGACACAATTAAAGTTCAAAATTACTTTGGCAAAATGTTGAAACCACACTCGGAGAAGAAAAAAACGGTTATTTTCCCATTATGCTTGCTGTGGCGTTCCATCAACTGGGTTTGGATTGCATCCTAAACTGCCCATAAAACAGCTGCATAAGAAACTGCACAATTATGGAAGCCATCTGGAATAATAACGCTGGAGAATGAATATGATTAACGCTAAAATAAACAGATGGCAAAGTGTTAGATTGCTGTTCGACAAGCACATAATGAGAGGCAACCTTAAGCCCAATTATACAAGCAGAACTCGGCTAGAGAAGACGGGCTGGGGAATGGATGGCTGCTAATTGAAGCCATCACTGCAGGGCGAGTGTAAGACTAGATTCACTAAACAACAACGATCATGCGTCTGGTAATCTGTCGGCCCCTTGAGAGGGAAAAAAAAGAACTGTATGCTTAGCGATATTGCTGTTGATCTAATGTTTAAAGGTTTCTTGACAAGACGTCAAAGTGTACAACGGCTTATGAGTATCATATAGTAATGAGCTGTCAGGATCGCGAGCCGTCATGGGATAAGATTAAAAACAATTGTCCTTCAAGAGAAATGGACAATTGATCTCAACAATAGCGGACCGTGTTGACGATTCCTTTGCCATGAGACTTTGCACACTATCTATCATGAGATCAATGTGCGATCACACCTTTGTGGTTTTATCCCTTTTTTGACATGTTCAGATTAATGCAAGACATTCTAAAATCCTTAGAGAAAGATGCACACAAAGACGATCTGTAAGGTATTGGATCAGTTAGTAATTGACTTGTGGGGGATGGCAGTGGTGGGCGGTGGATGAATGAATTTTGTCTCTGTTCTGAGACCAAAGTGTATGTAGCCTTTTCTTCCTGAGAATGTAAACAACAACTGTAATTGTATCCTAGCCTTTCCATAAAAGCCCAGACCTCTTGTTCATCTCGCATCTGAGCAAACTTCTTTTTTTTTTTACCTTGTTTGAGGCACAAACTTGAGTCAGCCTGCCCTTACAAACACATGAAGCTGGTGAACAAAGTATGAGACTTTAATCTGGTGGGGGGTTTTTTCTCAATATTGAAAGCTGTAAAGACTGGGACTGGTGTACTCAGTGGACCAGCAAGACTTGACTGGTAAAGTTCATCAAAGAAGATAGTCTTGCTAGTTAAAAGGATCATTCAAAATCATGTTGTTCCAAACTTCATGACTGAAGTCTTTTTTTTTTTCTTTTTTTTTGCCATACATTGAAGGTCAGTGGGATCCAGTGTTTTTGTTGTTGGACCCCATTGACTTTAATTGTAAAGACAAAAACAGTCTTCAAAATGTCATCTTTTTGTTTTCATGAGAATAGTCAATCATACAGGTTTGGAACAACATGAACCGAAATTTCATTTTTAGATCAACTATACGTCTAAGCTTGAGAAGATGGGTGGTGGTGACACCAGCATCTGAAACACAACAAAAATGCTGGTGTTTGCAGCAGGAGTGGCAAATGAATATTTATGGGAAAAAGAATTTGTAATACTTTAGAAAGTGTGAAATCAGTGGGCAGATGGGTAAGACAACAAGAAACCATCTTTTTATAGTGCCTGTTTCTCTCTTTTTCTCTCTGCATGCAATTTATTATTTTGACTCCTACACTATTGCCACAAGCTGTCATTAACTGATGCATGGCTAATACGTTGTTCCTAGTAATTCATCAAAGTGCTTAAGTATCCACGATAGCAATGTAGGAAAGTGTTCTTGCATACCTCTTCTCATTCGCAAATCCAGCGACATGCTTGCATAAATCTTCCTGAGTGAACGCTGGTGATAGCCAGATAGGCACAGGCTTTAAAGGCTCAGATCCAGGTATTGTTTATGAAAATGTAGAAGTGCACTAGAGAGCCGATACCCACCTTAATGTCGTCATTTAGATGCCATAATAGACATGGTAGAAGCAGAGATGGAAGTTGTAGTGTAAATCAAGATGTTTTTAACCACCAGGACATGGACTCTAAGATCTCTGAAGGTGTCCTGTGGTGTCTGGCACAAAGACTTTAGCAGAAGATCCTTCAAGTCCTGTAGGTTGCGAGGTGGATTGAACTTGCTGGTCCAGCATTGGACTGGGATCTATTCAGGAAATCAACTATTCTAATCAACTAATCAAGAACTAGACTATTCTAGGTTGAACTAGAACAAATCTTCAGGGACGAATTGCATAATTGAGGTGTTTTATGAGAGCATTTTGGCCCATCATTGTCAATTCATAAATACATCTGTGCAATACCACTGTCATCTCAACACCAGGCCTGTGCTTTGTTTACTTTTTTAATCTGATTGTCGGAAATTAAATAGTCTAATCTTTCCATGCTGTTTATTACTGAGACTTGATATGAATCCATCACCTGATTAAAAGAGAACTGTTTCATCATCCATGTTTTTACATGAATGGCATTTATAATTATTAGCACAGAACACAAACCGAAATGCGGTAATTAAGACATGGAATCACAGTGGAATCTTTGTCTGCAGGCTTATAATTGGAGGCAAAGCTCTCGGATTAGTCTCATTCCAAATGATCAGTGACACCCAACTGGGAAAAACACTATATGCATAGTAAAATCCTAGACATGGGTGGAGAAAAAGAGAGAACAGGGAGAGAACCCCACTTCTAAAGTCTCCATAGTTTAATTAATTATTAATCACTGCATGAACCAGCATGTCAAAGATGAAAAACCATCAGCAGTGCTCAACCGATTAATAAAGTGGTGGTTTTGTTTGATAGTATAAATGCAATTGGAATTTTTATGAAGCAATGGGTGGAAATTTAAAACAGATAATTTTTTAGCATCACTTTGTGAAGTTACTGGAATGTGAAATAGTAATCACATTGACTAGAGAAGTTTAGAAAGAATTGAATTTACACAATAACGCTCTAAATATAAATGGGTCAATGATATGAATCCCTTTTTTAGTTATTGGAACAGAAAATACAGTTCACTTGACGTGAACCATCCAGAGATTGTCATTAAATAATTCATTAATTTAAGGTACAACATGTAACTTTTTTTGTCAAAATGTAAAGTTTTCACAGTGTACACTTATGTCACTGGTAGCTCCTATAGTGCTGGTTTAGACCCTACTCTGAAGTAGTAGCTAAATTAGTTCCTCAAAAAGTGCGAACACACCAAAAAACAGGTACTTCCACCAATAGTCCTAGGAACTATGAAAAGGTTCCTCCGGTGCGAAAGCCCCTATAGTGTACCTTTAAATAATTAAGAAAATAAAAAAATAATTGTAGTTAAAGATATGGAGGGAAAAGTATGGAATAAACGTTTAAAATTGTATGCAAAAAAAAAAAAAAAAAAAAAAAAACTCCATTAGTGTTTAAAACAACAACAACAAAAACCTTCTATTTGAAGAATACAAATACATTAGAAAGAACCTGGCATGTGTTTTAAACTATAATGATTTCTCCTGGCATTGACCCAAATCAAACTCGAAGACCCAAAGAAAATCAAATCATGATAAACTACATCAGAACTTTCAAAATGACTACACAGGGGAGCGACTGCTATGAGTGTAACTGAAGTATCATAAAATGCTTAGCTGCCGCACACATTGAACTAATTTAATCCTCTAGGTTCAGTCTAATTACTCCACCACAATGATTTCCTCAAAACAGAACTGTAAATGCATTATTCTAATGGTGCTTTTGCAGTAATGCTCACAAATGTTTCTCACTCATAATGAGATATTAGCTGTGTGTCATAAGTAATGCAGAGTGCATAGAGCCTCTCATAATGATATAATGTTTAAGAAAGCAGAATTAAAGCGCAACTGCAAGAACTTAAGTTGAAAATAGTGTTTACCAATAATGTAATATCTTAGTTTTCACAGTTTAATCAAATCCCAGTGGATTAAGTGCTGAACTAAATTTTTTTTCCACAGAACATTCTGTTTTGCTTGGAAATATAGTGACTTGTAGAAGTTTAAGGTTTTGTTCATGCAATTACTTATTGTTTAGGACAAAATTGTCCTCTTTCCATATATAAAGAGCTGCTTCTTTGTGGTTTAAAATGTCTCTGTTCACAATGACTGTTCCCAGCTAACAGGGAATGTTCTCAGAACTTTGGCTAACTTTCTGGAAAGATTCTCTCAAAGTTATGAACAAACGTTCTTCTAGTAATGTTAATAGAATGGTTGTTCAGAGTTATCATGGCCATCCCAATGTCAGCAAAAAAAAAAAAAAGATGTAATAACATTTTGTTTCTAAAACTTTTTTTGTAGTGCATTTGACCAAATTTTTTTTTAAATGTTACTACTTGTTTCAGAACATTCAGAGAATATTCAAATGGAATGTTCCATTAACATTCACATAACCAAAAAATAAATAAAAATGTTCATTTAGTAAAATGATTTTAAAATCAAATAAAAAAAAATAAATAAAAAAAAAATATATATATATATAACCGATATAATCGGACTACACTAATTGTGATGTATACAGATGTATTGCGATGTATGCGATTGTGAATCGTATCTATCGGATTTACAACATGTAAATTCATCCATTTCTCCCGAAATACATGAAAGTAAGTGGCTAGTGAACTTGGAGAAGAATAGAACTTTATAGTTACCTAATGTGTATCTGATATGAATAAAACACCTCATAAAATTGTAATTGAATGGTTTGTTATTGCTGATTCTAATGACATCAGTGTGTATAAAAAATAAATGAAAAAAAAGCATTTTGTTAGTACTTGTTGTATAGTTGTGATATATGAGCACATCCATCTCTGGCTCTGCGCACAACACGAAAGTACATTTTAATCTTGCAGTATGTGAAGTCACTGTACATTCAAAAATCCCATATGTGCGACCGTACACCCAGGGGTACATAAATAAGGATCCCACAAGAGGGACCGTACCGCTCAAGCGGTTAAATGTTACAACTAGTTTCAGAACATTCAGAGAACATTCAAATGTAACATTCCCAAAGTGTTTGCAAAATAATAAAATGTAATGTTCCCTTAATGTAAAAAAAAAATAAAAAAATTTTGAGCGGTAAGACAACATTCAGAAATTATGTTTCCATAATGTGGAATTCTTCCATTACTCAAAATCATATCCCGGATGAGCCCCCAAGATGTGCTACTGTGTCAAACCCTTAAAATCTGTAGAAGATTTGAAGATTAGTGGTGCATACTTTTGTCATAATGTAGTTTGACATTTATGGGTGGGGGTTTTACAACCTGAGACGTATTGTGTATGTGTTGCTTTGCTTGTTCTCTCTCTCTCTCTCTCTCTCTCTCTCTCTCTCTCTCTCTCTCTCTCTCTCTCTCTCTCTCTCTCTCTCTCTCTCTCTCTCTCTCTCTCTCCCCCCTTTCCTTCACAGGATTAGATCAGACTAAAGTGAGACCACTAACTTAATGGGAACATAAGCAAAATGTTCTTAGAGCATATTTTTTGTTTGCTGGGTTTGTCCCTTTATTTATATGAAAGAGAGTTTCATTCTGTTTGCTTTGGCAGATCACTTGTCTGCATTCACTTTGACTTTCCTAGAACTGCTAAATGAATCAATTGAAAAGACCTCAACAGTGTCACATCTCTGCTTTTGAGAAGAGGTTACTCTCCTCTTGTTTTGAAGAAAGTGCCTCTGCATTACTGGCGAGATTGTGAGGTTCACCTTTTTGCCTATATTCTCTATTTGTCACCAAATAACAGATTTTTCACAGATGCCTCCCTCTGTGTCCTTGGTGAATTTAACTCCCATCTTCAGAAGGAAGGTTATAGGAACAAGACACATAAATAGTGTGGATTTTATAGCTTTCAGTTTAGTAATGTCCGCCAGGTGTCAAAGGACCAAAAACCCAAATCAATAGCCTGTATCATTTCTAGTTATTTGTCATTAGGTGCGTTTCCATTACAGATTTGCGCAAACCGTTTGCGAATTTTTTCTAAATTTCGACAAAAAACGATTGCGAAATGACGGCGTTTCCATTAACCGATGTTATGCGACTAAAACTTATTTTTTTCCTCTCGCATTAAGTAATATCATTCCAAAAACCATGGCAAAGGACGTTGGTAGGTTTATGTACTATATTCCAGCCACTGCAGCCATTATTATTAATCGAAGGAGATGTATGTGTGTTCCCTTTCGAAAGGGAACTCTACACTACGTCAGAATGACGCTATGGGGAACGCCTCAGGCGTGACAGGTGTCTGAAATAAGTATCAACTCACGTCAATCATGTTGACCGGCGACAGCCCGTGAATCATCAGCTTGATTGATTAACGCGCGACCTGGATGTATAAAGGGGAGCCTTGCACACATGACAACATCTTTTCGTCTTCAGGGACTGTTTTGTCTGGTAGAGTATCTTACTACAGGTAAAATGAAACGTTCAGAGAAGAAGCAGAGCTTCCGCAAGTGTGCAGACCCGTGCCCAAGGTTCTTGCCGCCGGGTGACACACACGATCTGTGCGTTTGCTGTTTGGGTGAAGAGCATGCACGAGAGGCTGCGAATTGCGAGAGTTTTTCTTTGAAGACTCTCCGCTCTCGTCTGACCCTTTTCTCGAGGGAAGAGGGTTCAGCTTTTGAGCCCCGTGGTGCGGGTCCCGCTCGGGCTGAGGCTCAGCGGCGACTCTCATCATGGGGGTCTCAGAAGGAGCTGGCCGAGCGTCTTGAGAGGGAGGTTCACCTCTCAGACAGCTCGTCCGCTGACGAGGGTGAGCTGCAGGTAGATGATGACGTAATATCACTATCACCTAATGCGTCTGCAGCTGCTGCTCTTCCGGAAGGGCAGGATATGGTTGATGTTGTCAGTCTGGCAGAGACGGAGCGATCTCAACCATCCTGCCCTGTGTATGCGGAGCTGGTGGATGTTATGGGGCGCGCCACCGACAAATTACAGCTGCCGTGGAGGCGCGTCAGGGAAGAAACCGCTCGTGGTCGTCTCGACGATCGGTTTCTTCCCAGCCATAGGCCACCAGCTCAGGTGAGCCTTCCATTCCTTCCGGATCTCCATACTGAGATCGGGAAGGCATGGAAGAACCCATACTCTGCCCGTATTTATCCACATCAGCGGGGTAGTTTCGCTGCTGTGGAGGGAGCGGCGGAGCATGGGTATGTGTCGATGCCGCCCGTTGATGAGACGTTGGCTAACTATCTCATCTCTGGGCAGGCGTCGACACTAAGAGCTCCTACCCTGCCATCCAAGCCGCTAAAAACAACTTCGCGCTTGAATGGCAGAGCATACACGGCAGCGGGTCAGGCCAGTGCTGCTCTGCACACACTCGCTGTGTTACAGGCATACCAGGCCGACCTGCTGCAGGATCTCGACCAGGGGGCAGGACTGTCCCCTGAGGCGGTCATTGAGCTGCGCCGTACCACGGATCTTGCTCTCCGGGCCACCAAACAATCCGCTGCCGCCGTTGGCCGGTCAATGGCGGCTATGGTGGTCACGGAGAGGCATCTGTGGCTTAACCTGGCTGACATCGGGGAGAAAGAAAAGACCTTTCTTCTCGATTCACCGGTTTCGCCCGCTGAACTTTTTGGCCCCTCCGTTCAGACGGTGGTTGAAAAGTTCAGGGAGGCGAGGGCGCGCTCAGCTGCATTCAAGAGCTGCATACCGCTGAGATCCGAGTCCGTGCCCAAACAGGCGGGAAGGCCTGGCCAGTCTTGGTCTGAGGGCCATAGACAGGCCCAGAGGGCCAGCGTCTCCTCTCGTGCGCCTCCTCCTGTCCAGAGTAGGTCACAGAGGAGACGCAGTTCCCGCAGGAAGAAGGATCTGAGGGAGGTCATTCAGCATAAGCGCACTCAGCGGCGCTAGGAATGATCTCCCCGGATGCTTTCTTCTAAAGGTCCCCAGGCATTGCTCACATCAGGCCCGGGGCTGGGCCTATGATGATTAGTAGGTCTGATGGCCCTCCTCAGCCTGGCTAGTATGAGCGCCTCTTTCAGGCATGTAAGTGGTAAACCTAGGTACTCTTTAGGAAAAGAGGGAATTCCTGACGTGTCTTTACTTCACACGCCGCAGGTGTACTGTCTGGTCTTCTTTGTAATGTTTTTTGTGCGCAAATAACATATTTCTGTTCTCTTTCAGACCGAGTATCCTGTATAGAGTTTGGGGGCAGTTTTTTGGTAAGAAGGTAAAAATCTAAAGAAAAGAATTTCCCTTTTGGAGGTGCTGTATGGCAGGTAGTAGGCCTTTGCAGGCCTCCTTGACCAGACAGTCCTCCTTTTAGAAAAGGAATGTGGTATCAGGTCAGAGGCTTCACCAAGCCTTCCTGTATATGAGCTCTCACATACTGCGGTTATCAGGTCAGAGGCCTTACTAGGCCTTCCTGTATTTGAGCTCCCACATACTGTGGGTGTTTTGAGCTCCCACATACTGTGGTTGTATTTGAGTTCCCACATACTGTGGTTATCAGGTCAGAGGCTTCTCCAGGCCTTCCTGTGTTTGAGCTCCCACATACTGTGGTTAGCAGGTCAGAGGCCTCACTAGGCCTTCCTGAATATGGACTCCCACATACTGTGGTTGAATATGAGCTCCCACATACTGTGGTTATCAGGTCAGAGGCCTCACTAGGCCTTCCTGAATATGGACTCCCACATACTGTGGTTATCAGGTCATAGGCCTCACTAGGCCTTTCTGAGTATGAGCTCCCACATACTGTGGTTTAATATGAGCTCCCACATTCTGTGGTTATCAAGTTATAGGCCTCTCCAGGCCTTCTTGAATATAGCTCCCATATAATGTGGTTATCAGGTCATAGGCCTCACTAGGCCTTCCTGAGTATGAGCTCCCACATACTGTGGTTGAATGAGCTCCCACATACTGTGGTTATCAAGTTATAGGCCTCTCCAGACCTTCTTGAATATAGCTCCCATATAATGTGGTTATCAGGTCATAGGCCTCACTAGGCCTTCCTGAAAATGAACTCCCACATACTGTGGTTGAATGAGCTCCCACATACTGTGGTTATCAAGTTATAGGCCTCTCCAGGCCTTCTTGAATATAGCTCCCATATAATGTGGTTATCAGGTCATAGGCCTCACTAGGCCTTCCTGAAAATGAGCTCCCACATACTGTGGTTGAATGAGCTCCCACATACTGTGGTTATCAAGTTATAGGCCTCACCAGGCCTTCTTGAATATGGGCTCCCACATACTGTGGTTATCAGGTCATAGGCCTCACTAGGCCTTCCTGAGTATGAGCTCCCACATGCTGTGGTCGCCAGGTTACAGGCCTCACCAGCCTCCCTGGTGATGGGCTTCTACATGTCAGGTTACAGGCCTCTCCCGGCCTTCCTGAGTATGAGCTCCCACACACCGTGGTCGCAGGTCTTCCTAGTTATGAGCTTCCTCATGTCAGGTTACAGGCCGCATCTGGCTTTCCTGATTATGAGCTCCCACATTCTGTGGTTATCAGGTCAGAGGCCTCACCAGGCCTTCCTGAATATGAGTTCCCACATGCTGTGGTTGTATAGGAGCTCCCACATACTGTAGTCGCCAGGTTATAGGCCTCACCAGGCCTTCTTGGTTAGGAGCCTTCACATGTCAGGTTACAGGCCTCACCGGCCTTCCTGAATGTGAGCTCCTACATACTGTGGCATCAGGTTACAGGCCTCTTCTGGCCTTCCTGTATATGAGCCCCACATTCAGTGGTTGGATATGCGCTAGGTCACAGGCCTCACCGGCCTTCCTGAGTTTTAACCTTCCACAATTGGTGGTCACCAGGCTTTAGGCCTCTTTTGCCTTCCTGGTTATGAGTTCTTTCATGTCAGGTGGCAGGCCTCACCAGGCCTTCCTGCATGAGAACTCCCACGTATTGTGTCTATCAGGTTGCAGGCTTCTTCTGGCCTCCTGATTATAGGTTCCCACGTACGGTGGTTCCCTGGTTACAGGCCTCACCAGGCCTTCCTGGGTTTGAGCTTTCACATGTCAGGTTACAGGCCTCACCCGGCCTTCCCTGAATGTGGGCTCACACATACTGTGATTTTAGAGTGATGAAGTACGTGCAAACCTTTACTTCATTCCTTTTTGGTACATACGTTCCATGCTTGTGATAAGTCACACGACTTATGTCTTGTGTACTTTCTAATCCATTTTTTATGGTAAGGGTAGTGCGCGTTCGCTTCTGTTCCTTCCTATGTGGCTCAGACCCTGGTCTTTCACTTCGGGTCCCACTCTAGTTACGTCATGTCGTCACTTTATAACGACAGACGTTCTGTCTCTAGCTAACTTCCACATTCTGATGAGCTCCCACACACGGTGGTCACCGTGTTTCAGGCCTCACCGGCCTTCCCGAGTATGAGCTCCCACATGCTGTGGTCGCCAGGTTAGAGGCCTCATCAGGCCTTCCTGGGTTCAGAATGGCTAAGTACATGCACTTTCTTTCATGTACTTTCTATTTTTGGTAAGGGTTGTGCGCTGTACGCTTATTCCCTTTCTGAGCAGGTTAGAGGCCTCACCGGCCTTCCTGATAGGAGTTTCCACATGCTGTGGTCCCCAGGTTAGAGGCCTCACCGGCCTTCCTGATAGGAGTTTCCACATGCTGTGGTCCCCAGGTTAGAGGCCTCACCGGCCTTCCTGAAGGTAAGCTCCCACATATTGTGGTTGCATACAAGCTCCCCCATGTTGTGGTCGCCAGGTTAGAGGTCCTACCAGGCCTTCCTGAGAGGTAAGCTCCCTTTAGGCCCTCACAGGCCTCCTCAGTGTTTTGAAACACAAACACTGGGTAGATCCATGGATCGAGTAGAGAAACTCCCCTCACTGGCAAGGGTTGTAAAGCACTATGCTGAGTCATACTCTCCAGGATGTCCCGTCTCTGAGATCCGGGCTGAGTGGTTCACTGCCTACTTCGCAGTCCCTTGGGTTGGATGCCTTTCTAAGGCAAGTGTCCAGAGGCTCTGTCTTCGGACAGACAGGAAGTGGCCAGACTGTAGTGTCTTATGTAGTGACACCAGGTCAGGCCTGCCTGGTGGCATTTCAGGTGGCACGTTCCCCTGAATAGTGACTGGCTGGGGTTCCCTCGGGTCCCCTAGCCACATTCCCTAGAAGGGACCCTTTCTAGTTTGAATTGTGGTCCTAGGCCTTTGAGCTGGCCCAGGTAAACCTTCCCTTAAAACTGTGAGGTTTTCTGTGGTATCCCTTAGCTTGGGCGATGACCGTAGGGAATGCTGTCACTGACAGCCCAGACCTGAGGGCATGCACTCCCCTTAGCATGGTGGCGTTGGTATATCGTTCCCCATAGCGTCATTCTGACGTAGTGTAGAGTTCCCTTTCGAAAGGGAACGTCTCAGGTTACGACTGTAACCTATGTTCCCTGAGAACAGGGAACGAGACACTACGTCTTCCTGCCATGCCTCGGGGCCTGCCTGCAACAGTCCCTTCAGACGATAGGATGTTGTCATGTGTGCAAGGCTCCCCTTTATACATCCAGGTCGCGCGTTAATCAATCAAGCTGATGATTCACGGGCTGTCGCCGGTCAACATGATTGACGTGAGTTGATACTTATTTCAGACACCTGTCACGCCTGAGGCGTTCCCCATAGCGTCATTCTGACGTAGTGTCTCGTTCCCTGTTCTCAGGGAACATAGGTTACAGTCGTAACCTGAGACGTTTTCCAAGCATTAATGGTAAGGAACAACCCTTATTATACTTGTGAGCAGCACATATGAGGTGTTTCTGGGTGTTTCTCCCTCATATCTGCTTTGAGGTCTTAATTGTGGCATTTATTTGAGGTTTAGAATCCATCTTTTGTCTTAAATGAATTTAATAAAGAACTCTGTCTCGTATTCTGTCCAAACACACGCGTCAGGTGACATGTAAATGCGGAAAAACTGTTTCCATTGCAGTTTTGCGAAATATAACTTTTTTGAATTGCCTGAAAAACCACCTCATGCAAGCGTAAACTTTTTTTGCGATAAATGGGAGTTTTTGCGAAATTGACGTGTTTCCATTGGGTGTATTTTCAATTCGCAATTTCAATTTGCACAATTTGAAGGGTAATGGAAATGCGGCTACTGATGTAATATCTTTGGGAGTTGCCAGTACATCAACAGAAGCATGTTCACGCACATGATGTCAAGGTGTAACAGTCGGCTTTTGTTTCTGCCTATTTCGAACATGTATGGACATTATGCCATAGTTACAAGGTTTACACACTTTAATGAATAGCGTATTCCAGTTTGTGAATACAGTTAGTTAACAGCCCATTATATATATTTATATTTATTGTGTATTTTTATTTGATTTTTAAAATCATTTTACACTTTTTATTCAAGTTTTAAAGAAGACTTACTTCCAACTTTAGTTTCTGATTGTGAGAGAAAGCTGGTTAAACCTAAACAACAAAGCCATTACAAAGGATTTTTAGGAATCTATCACATTTTGTATTGCTAGTTAAATGTACAAGTATTAGGAAAATCAACATATTTGGTATATATATAATTAACAGGGTATATCCAACGCTATCACACGACCAATTCGTACAAGTGAGTAAAAGGTGGCTAATTCGTACGAATTCGTACGACCTCACTCGTGCAATTTGTCTATACCCCACTGATGGGTTGGTCATTTGTACGAATTTATATGAATTGGGCAACTTGTAAAATATGTACGATTTAGCAAAAATCATCCGAATTCGTACGAGTGAGGTCGTATGAATTCGTACGAATTAGCCACCTCTTAAAATTTGTACGCATTGCCTTGAGATCGGGTTGGTATATCTTATGCAATATTTAAAGAGGACGTATTTGGTCTTGTTGGGAATAAAACATTTATAGGGCAACAACCATATTCTTCTCCAGTCTATATTGTCAATTAATGCCCGGTACACATTGTACGATTTTGGGCTGTCCCAGACTCTCAGACGAAAGATGACCAATCGTGGCGATTTCTTTGGTCGTGGCTCCTAAACAGTGGTCCTCCGTCGTACAGTGAGAAAGGTTCCAAGTCGGCCGTTGTCACGGTCTTGCGACCTGCGATTCATTTTCTGACATTGTCAGAAATTTAACATGATCATCTCACAGTGTTTTTGCTGCTTCCTACGTCTACTGACTAGCCAATAAAAATGCAACATGAAAAGACGTATTGATCAACGTGACAGTGGTAAAACTTAAAAATACTGACCTCAAGCTCAATTAGCAAAATTGGCCTCTTTTCCCTATAGCCATGATCGAGTCCATATTCTCCTCTTTCGCTTCCTCTTTTTTTCAGCGCGCATAAAAATTTACCACTAGCGCATGCTGACTTCTTCTATACTAACTTGCGTCATACCCTACGATTCAATAAGTGTCATCATCGTACAGTCACCCAAGTTTATTAGATCCATGTCATACAGTGTGATTTGTAATGATCTTATAGGATTGCCGAAATCACACAGTCTGTAGCAGGCATGAGACGTGTGAGACCTGCACCACCTTTGCGCTTGCAAGCACATAAACCCATGTGTCTATGCACACGTTCAGAAACGCACATGAACAAGGTCCTCACCTTAAGGCTCAGCCCTGGGTCTCTCCTCACAAATTTCATGAAGCTGTGCAGTCACAGTTGTGCCGCATCTGCGCTGCGGCTCATTTGCCCGCAGACGCCACCAGCGTGAGGTGAGGTCACTCAGTTAGCCTCCTGACCGCTCAGATCAAGATGATTTGGCATAATTGTGTTATCACCTGCTGAGCAAAGGGCACCGCTTTCGAAGACGGCAGTATTGGATTTCTGCAAGCTTTTAGTTTGCCTATGTCAATGTGATGTAGTTTCCATGAAAATCAATTCGGAGGCGGGGGTGTATTTGACTTATAATCCCAGAACTGGAGTTGTTACTGCTGACACAAGAAATCAGAGGGAGTAATTATGAAGAAATATGGACACACTGTTTTTTTTTGCTGAGAGAAACGTCTCTCTGCACAACTTTATTACACCGCTCAATGGGTGCTAAAACTGTTAAAAGCTTAACTATAACATTTTTGTGAGTTGATTATTCATTATAGACAAACCAGGTTGGTCAAAGCTCATTTGTTCACTTATTGCCCCTGTCAGCTTCGCCCCACATTCACCGCGGTTCCTAAGGTTCGGAGAATTCCCCTTTACAGGTTTGCAGTAATTGATCAATGAAGTTTCCCACAGTCTCTTTGGTTGATGCTTATTTTAGACTGAATTAGGTGAGGATTCATTAATTGGATTTTCAGCTCAGTTTATTCCTGGGTCTCGCCACAGAGCTCTGGGGGTCATTTCCTGATTGGGTTGTTAAAGAAATAGTTTACCCAAATCATTTTCAGTTTTTTTTATATATTTAGCTGGTTCTCTCATGTTATTGCATGTGTTCTTTGTTTGACAGCCTTTTTATGTGGTAATGTAAAATGTAAAAATATATATATAATAACAATAGGCGCGTTTCCATTACAGATTTGCGCAAAACTTTTGCACATTTTTTTTTCTCTTCTAAATGTTGACAAAAACGATTGTGAAATGACGCCGTTTCCATTAACCGATGTTATGTGACTAAAACTGTTTTCCTCTCGCGATAAGTCATACCAATAATCATAGCAACGGACGTTGGTAGGTTTATGTATATCCCAGCCACTGCACTGGCCATTATTATTAATCGAAGGAGACGTAGGCTTGTTATCCAAGGAAAGACCCTTATACTGGGAGCGGCACATACAGTGGGTACGGAAAGTATTCAGACTCCCTTAAATTTTTCACTCTTTGTTATATTGCAGCCATTTGCTAAAATCATTTAAAAAAAAATTTTTTTTGTATTATTATTGTACACACAGCACCCCATATTGACAGAAAAACACATAATTGTTGACATTTTTGCACATTTATTAAAAAAGTATCACATGTAGTATTCAGACCCTTTGCTGTGACACTCATATATTTAACTCAGGTGCTGTCCATTTCTTCTGATCATCCTTGAGATGGTTCTACACCTTCATTTGAGTCCAGCTGTGTTTGATTATACTGATTGGACTTGATTAGGAAAGCCACACACCTGTCTATATAAGACCTTACAGCTCACAGTGCATGTCAGAGCAAATGAGAATCATGAGGTCAAAGGAACTGCCTGAAGAGCTCAGAGACAGAATTGTGGCAAGGCACAGATCTGGCCAAGGTTACAAAAAAATGTTTGCTGCACTTAAGGTTCCTAAGAGCACAGTGGCCTCCATAATCCTTAAATGGAAGACGTTTGTGACGACCAGAACCCTTCCTAGAGCTGGCCGTCCGGCCAAACTGAGCTATCGGGGAGAAGAGCCTTGGTGAGAGAGGTAAAGAAGAACCCAAAGATCACTGTGGCTGAGCTCTAGAGATGCAGTCGGGAGATGGGAGAAAGTTCTAGTAAGTCAACCATCATGCAGCCATCCACCTGTCGGGGCTTTATGGCAGAGTGGCCCGACGGAAGCCTCTCCTCAGTGCAAGACACATGAAAGCACACCTGAAGGACTCCAAGATGGTGATAAATAAGATTCTCTGGTCCTGATGAGACCAAGATAGAACTTTTTGGCCTTAATTCTAAACGGTATGTGTGGAGAAAACCACGTTTTTCAGCTGCAGGGACAGGACGACTGGTTGCAATCGAGGGAAAGGTGAATGTGGCCAAGTACAGGGATATCCTGGACGAAAGCCTTCTCCAGAGTGCTCTGGACCTCAGACTGGGCCGAAGGTTCACCTTCCAACAAGACAATGACCCTAAGCACACAGCTAAAATAACAAAGGAGTGGCTTCACAACAACTCCGTGACTGTTCTTGAATGGCCCAGCCAGAGTCCTGACTTAAACCCAATTGAGCATCTCTGGAGAGACCTGAAAATGGCTGTCCACCAACGTTTACCATCCAACCTGACAGAACTGGAGAGGATCTGCAAGGAGGAATGGCAGAGGATACCCAAATCCGGGTGTGAAAAACTTGTTGCATCTTTCCCAAAAAGACTCATGGCTGTATTAGATCAAAAGGGTGCTTCTACTAAATACTGAGCAAAGGGTCTGAATACTTAGGACCATGTGATATTTCAGTTTTTCTTTTATAATAAATGTTCAAAAATGTCAACAATTATGTGTCTTTCTGTCAATATGGGGTGCTGTGTGTACAATAATGAGAAAAAAAAAAAGAACTTAAAATGATTTTAGCAAATGGCTGCAATATTAAGAGTGAAAAATTTAAGGGGGTCTGAATACTTTCCGTACCCACTGTATGAGGTGTTTCCGGGTGTTTCTCCCTCATATCTGCTTCAAGGTCTTGATTGTGGCATTTCTTTGTGGTTTTGAATCCAGTATTCCTGAAATTATTTAGTCTTTTATGAATTTAATAAAGAACTCTGTCTCGTATTCTGCCCAAACACACCGAGTCATCTACGTCAGGTGACTGTAAATGCGCAAAAACTGTTTCCATTGCAGTTTTGCGAAATATTTATTTTTCGAATTGCCTGAAAAACCACCTCATGCGAGCGTAAAAACGATTTTGCGATAAATGGGAGTTTTTGCGAAATTGACATGTTTCCATTGGGCGTATTTTCAATTCGCAATTTCAATTTGCGCAATTTGAAGGTTAATGGAAATGCGGCTTCTGAGGCAAGAGATAAAAAAAAAAGTAATCATATGGTTTTATTGAACACTGTTAAAATACAGTAGATCTAATAGTAGATCAAATTCTTGTTTAATATTGGCCAAACAACGTTTATTTAAATGTCCACTCAATCTTTAATATTTATCCACTTTATGATAGAAATGCTACAACCACTGTAATTTATTGAACAAGAACATGTTGACATCAAAACATGCAAACTCAGATCGAGGGTTTAAACTTTTATTTTGAAATCGCGATGAACAACAAATCACTCCGAAACCCACAGCGCATATATTTATTTTATTGAATCAATATAAAAATACTATGAAATGGTTTTGATATCGTACAGCGGCTGCAGCCTTATAGAAAAGGGTCTAATAATGTGGTCCATTGATTCTCGTCCGTAGAATGTGCCACTTCTGGTATTTTGCTGGTTAAACGACATGAGTAAATTGCAATCGTGTATTGTTTTTAAATCGAGCACTTTAATTTAATTAGAGGAATCGTGACAGCCCTATCTTGTAACGATGCAAACAATTCAAACACTGTAAAAGTTTATCAACTCCTTCATGCTGGTATCGCAAAACAGCTTTCACCTTGATAAGAAATACAGTCACGTTTTAATTTCGCGAGATCTCGTCACACCCCTAGTGAATGGTATTACCATTCACACTAAAATCACACACATATACACACACACACAGCATTTAAACTTCAGTGGTGACATTGAAAGCTTCAATAATTGGATTCGGTAGAGAATTCTGAGTAGTGTAGGCACTTCAGAGTTACTCCAACCATTAGACTGAGTACATCCAGAGGATTCAAAGGACGCATTTCCAAACTGTCACTACAGTGGACACTGGCCTTTATGGCTTCAGACACGAGCAATGCAGGACAAGGAATTTCACTCGCTCTGCAGGGGCCGTGCCAGCCTAATGTATATTCAACAGCGCAGGAAAAGCCGATGGTCCCTATTGAAAATATGTCACCTCATATTCAAGCTTTGAGGCAGGAGGGCAGACTGCCAAGCAAGAGGAGACCGCCTTGAGGAATACAGCTCTGACCTGGGGGATCTAAGCTTGGTGACCTTTGAGCATTTGATAGATGCTTTGCTGCATCATCGTGTACTACAGCGTGCAAGAGGTCGACAGACCACTCAATAGACAAGAAAGAAACAAGGACAGGAAGGAGTGAGCTTTCCCAGCACACTCTCATAAGGAGACATTGCTCAGTGATTTTTATCCTGCACCATCAAAACATTGCTATGGTAATGTGTTTAACTCATTTAAGAGGATATTATTAGTTTAACTGAATTTAAGAGTAATTTTTTAAGGGTCAAAATGTAATTAACATAGCTACGTTTGTAATTTATTTCTTTGCAGAGGAACTTGTTTAATTTAGGAAGATTTGATAAATTTGCCTACATTTGAGGGGTTCAAGTTTTAGCTTTTTATTTTTTCAGAATATTTGAGCTGCAAACTTTCATGCTCCAGGAATGATACATGAGCTACTTCTGCACCAAGTCTTCTGAGTGAAAGAAGTAAGAGTCTGAAATATATATGTTTTACTTCCACCGAAATACTTCTTCAATATTTTATGATCTTCTCCTCAAGACACATTGAGTCAGGTTTGACATTAGTGATGTCAAATGACACTTGCTCTTAAATGGTCTCGTGACCGATTGCAACATGTCAGTCTGAATCTTTCTGAATGACATTCGAGACACAGACTTTCAGCAAATAACTTGGACCTGAAAAGAAGGATTTTTGGGGTGATTTCTACCTTCCTCCTGAATAGTCTGTATGATCCCATCCTTGCAAGGGAATGTAACATATTCTAACATCTCAGAATGCCCGCTCGAATAATCCATTCTGCTGAACCCTTTCCTTTTCACGGTAATGCCCTATTAGTGTTGACAGCAGCCCTTAATGTGCAGCTGAAGGTGTGAGATACCACGCTTTCTTTGTTTTATTTATGATGCATATTTTCAGGTTAGGTAACATATGGAGCTGTTCAACAGGAGGTTGAACACAATAAGGGCAAATGCAGCTGCAGGCTCCGGATAAGGTGCTAAATGATGCGTTTCCTGTTGAAGATGAAAACAGGACTTTATACGTGAGTTGGGCTTCTATTACTCTTGGAATTGATTAATAGAGTAAATTGAGTGACTGGCTCTGTGAGTTAATGAAGATTTATCAGTATTTTACTAATTGATATTATATATTATACTTATATATAAGTTTTTTTTTATGATTACTATTTACTAGAATAGAAATAAGTAAGTAAACACTTTATAAGGAAATTAGTATTTAAAGGGTTAATTTTCATCTGCAATCAGTTTAAAATATGAGGCAGGCAGTGAATTTTTAATATATATATGTGTGTGTGTGTGTGTGTGTGTGTTTATTTAATATAATTCAGAATTTAATTGTTTAAATGAAAATTAAATTTAAAATAACAATAAATAAAATTGAACAAGTATCAATTTTATTAGTAGCCTAACTATACATTTTTTGTTTATTATTTAATATTTATTTAAACAATTTTATATATATATATATATATATATATATATATATATATATATGTGTGTGTGTGTGTGTGTGTGTATATATATATATATATATATATATATATATATATATATATATATATATATATATATATATATGTGTGTGTGTGTGTGTGTGTATATATATATATATATATATATATATATACATACATAAACAATTTAATATAATTCAGAACTTAGTTGTTTAAATAAATATTAAATAAAACATCTGTAATAAATAAAATCGAACTTTTTTTAATAAAATTTTCTTAAAATTGTGAGTAACCTCCCAACTCATTGTGGTTTTCAGTTTGATATGGAAAAAAAGTGAATATAAAGTAACAGTCACAAGCCAAAATATTTTAATTGTTATTTTTGGTTATAGATATACCTATGAAATGCCTTCTTTTCATGTTTTTCATGCAATTGCCCGAGAGCATTCTGGAAATGTCACCAGGAAAGGTTTTTCAATTATATGTATGTCTGTGTAAACGGAATGTCATTCAATGCCAAGCATACATAATGTAATTTCCATTATGGGTCCTGTACATGTCAAATGTCATGCATCAACCAACCTGCTGAATGGCTATTCCTATCTGGAAAAGAAGTATCCTCAAATGTATTGCGAAATACCCACAGATCCAAAGTAGAGCATCTTGCAGATTTGAAGATGCAATGAAACAACAAAATGAGTTGATCTATCTAGGACAAGACTTTGTACTACGTGGATTACCATATTAGAAACATGCTCCCTCTAGTGGGAATTACTAACCTCTACAGCAGGTATGCAAAATAATGCAAGGTGCTGGTCTGTAGCATTAGGATGAGGTTGAACTGGTCTGTTTAATGATGTAGAAAGTCTACCTCACAAGCCTACACATATGACAAAAGTTCATGAGTTACACAACAGCCCTGCAGGAAACAAAGGCATTTCAGGCAAGTGCACAATAACTTGCAGCTGTAAAGGACAAAAGGTCGCTCTGAGAGGAAAACTGCGAATTT
Organism: Leuciscus leuciscus; assembly: GCF_965113295.1. NCBI lineage: Eukaryota > Metazoa > Chordata > Actinopteri > Cypriniformes > Leuciscidae > Leuciscus > Leuciscus leuciscus. The sequence continues at coordinate 35,466,668 of NC_138727.1, read as the reverse complement.
GCATGCAGACAGTGAAGCATTATAATGATATTTGAAAGTGAGCAATTGAACAGCTTGTGTGGATCAGCCATTTAATAACTCTGCTCCATGTCATTCCAACCATGGATTATTTTATTCACAAAAAGAGATGTTTGGGAGAATGACCACATTTGGTGATTTATACTGCCAAGCTCCAGAGATCTCGGATCTAGAGTCAAATATTTTATAAATTGCATGTTCATTTTATAGTAATTAAATTATTCTTAAAGAGAGAATTCATGAAAATTCTGTCTTCAAAATATCTTAAGAATATCTGAAGAAATAAAGTCATACATACAGGGTTTAGACCAATTTCAGGCTTGAGTGAATTAGCATTTTTCATTTTGGGGTGAACTATCTTTTTAAGACATGCTATTGTTATTGACTGATAATTTTCCCTCTATAGAAGTTCTCAAATGTTATTTGTGGTTGCATTTTGAAGTGTTGTGACTAGTCATGTGACAAATGACTACCAATAACATCTGGCATCAGTGGCATGTACAGTAACAGCACAATATAAAAGGAGAGGAAGAATATTGTTGCACAGCAGCTAAGATTTTGCTACTATGCTTATGGTGCTTTTTGTGTTTCACAAACAACATCAGGGCGAGTAAATTGTGACAATTTCCATTTTTAGGCAATCAGTTCTTTTAAGCGATCAACGCTAGTGCTATTTCTTGACCTATTATTGTCAATTATTGCATTAAAGTATGTATCTGTACTATATATATCACTTTCTGGTATACTTCATTTTTCTGCAGGCTAAAACTGATTCTCAGATTATTACAAGGCCATTAAACACATTTCATCATTATTAGTTCCTAACCATTTTATAAGTCTTATTGAGTTCTTCTTGATTATGGTATCATTCAAATATGATTGCTAATGAACAGTAATTTATGATGATTGAGAACTGTTTGAGCCATTAGTGTCACCGTTGACTGTTTGCAGCACGACTCAGGATGGGGAAATCATATTGATGACCTCCATATGACAAATATCTAGCGGAATTGACAAGATTTGTTTCATCATTCGTGATGAGCTTCCCTTTAACGAGAATCTAAAGTTTGGATTTAGGTTTGTCAAGCTAGCTAACAGGGAATGTTCTTGGAACTTTAGCTAATACTCGTGCAAGGTTCTCTCAAAGTTATTAACAAACTTTCTAGTAACGTTCAGACAACATTCAAAACTAACGTTCCCATAATGTTTGCAAAATGTTCCCTTAATATTCGTATAACCAAGAAAAAAAAATGTATGGCACGTTTATACGACAATGATGTACTAAAAACAGAAACTTTCCAGTTTTCCCGCGTACAGACGAAAAATGATCCCCGTTCACATGGATCCGCGAAAACGACTGAAAACGCTTTATTCTGCTGCCTGGCCAGTAGATGGCGATGTCACTTTGTAAAGAAACTACACGTCTATATACTGAGCACGTAATATGCATGAACGATTTTTGTAGTTTGCACGGAGACGATAATGGTATCGTTTTCAAAAACTTGCACTTTGAAATCCGTTTTTAAATTTTGCGTTTTCCGGCCCCCAATACTACGGTGGCCGAGAGAGCTCAACGCGCTGCAACTGAAGAAAACACATGCAAATAGAAAAACACCTGCAAATTAAGAAAACATCTTCATCAGTTTCACAACACATGTGTGCTCAAAATACTCACAACACAACCAAATACAGAAACGCGCTGCAAAAGTTCACAACACAACCAAATACAGAAACGCGCTGCAAAAGTTCACAACACAAACAAATACAGAAACGCGCTGCAAATAGAACAGAACACAACGGAAATGTTTCCGAGGAACCCAATAAGTGACGAACCCGGCTGGGACGTGCTTACAGCTGTCTACTTTTATTATTATTAAATTTTTTTGCAAAACATACAGAGATGACACGTTTATGACATACAACTTTGTATACAATATACAAAATGTATTTACAATAATGTTCAATGTCATAAGAATATTAAAAAGAACAATGAGCTGAAGACTAAAATAAATAAATAAAAAAAGAGAGAGAAAAAGAACATGAGGGAAAGACATTAATCTATACATCAGTTACATTGTACACATTTTGTCATGTTATGTTAAAATAAGTTTCATAAGAAATGTTAGAATGCAGCTAGGGTCCAAATATGAGACAGCAAGTTTTAAAGTTGAGACACTCACACACAGATATAACGCATATTTTAAAAACTTTGTTGTATAAAATGTATATTTATTTGCAACAGTTATGTTAACAGCAATAATACTATATTTCTGGTAAGAACAGCTATTCAGCTGATGGACACGCGCTGCGTTGTCATGGGAACATCCCAGGTGAAAATAATGAGGAAAATATTACGTTGTCTTTCGTTGCTCCCTTCATCAACATAATGGCACACAAGTGCCCCGCTCCCTCCAAAGTGCCCAATTCAAGGGCTCTGCCGTCTGCCCTTTAAAGAGAGTAGGGCATAGGTAATGCTCACGAGCAATAAGCACGTCCCAGTCGTCCGTCCGTCCGTCCGTCCGTCCGTCACTTATTGGGTTCCCCGGAAACATTTCCGTTGTGTTCTGTCCTATTTGCAGCGCGTTTCTGTATTTGTTTGTGTTGTGAACTTTTGCAGCGCGTTTCTGTATTTGGTTGTGTTGTGAACTTTTGCAGAGCGTTTCTGTATTTGGTTGTGTTGTGAACTTTTGCAGAGCGTTTCTGTATTTGGTTGTGTTGTGAGTATTTGGAGCACACATGTGTTGTAAAACTGATGAAGATGTTTTCTTAATTTGCGGGTGTTTTTTCTATTTGCATGTGTTTTCTTCAGTTGCAGCGCGTTGAGCTCTCTCGGCCACCGTACAATACGCTGTTGTTGTGTAAATGAATGGACAAAGCGCATAAAACGTTTTCCGTTTTTATTTGAAAATGGTGTTGTGTATGGCCTCTTAAAACATTTTTAAAAATCTGGCCATTTTGAACGTTCAGAAATAATAATTTCATAACTTAGGGGCCATTTACGCAACACCGTTGTGTAAAGCTTTTCTTCCTGCAACTAATGAGAGACAGATGTAGATATGTTTTTCTACTCGCATACTATCACCAAAACTATTAAAAAAGCTGTGTATGAGCAGTGGAATGGAATTAATGAGGATAGTTGGGTTCTGAGGCGTCCCTCAAGAGCGTCTATTGTTGGAGATTACGGCTGACCCAAAAACTCAAAGTTTAAAAGACGTGTTGCTTCCTTAGCTTCAAACACACAAATGTCCTGGGATCCAATTTAGTTTTCTTCTGCATTACTTTTACCATAAACTCTTACATGTGTGAGCATGTGACTGAATCCAATTCTGTGGAAAATATGAGATGTAACTAGCAACAGTGATGATTCACACACTTCACCTGTTTAGTCTTCTCGTCTCAGCAAACTCTTTACAGTGTCTATTAAAAGATGAAAGGCAAAACCCATGTCTGCCAAGCTTTCAATGAAAACAAACAACTTTCCTTTTTCATAATACAGTACATGGTAGAATTCTTTTTTGTAATCTGTGATCAAATCTTCTGTGCTACACTTATCTATTATTTAATATGTATTTTTAAATAAACTATAAAAATCAAATAAGAAATATTTATATATTCATGATTTTATATATATATATTATGTTAAAAACATTATCATTTTAGCCAAAGTATTTGTATAAATAATGTGTGCCTTTTGCCCCATGCTGGTTTTACCCCGTGTGTGGGGTAAATGGCCCACCTTGCCACCTCATACATTTATAACATTTTAAACAAACAAACCACTTTTATGATTTATTTTCACACAAAATCAGTATATATACACTCACCTAAAGGATTATTAGGAACACCTGTTCAATTTCTCATTAATGCAATTATCTAATCAACCAATCACATGGCAGTTGCTTCAATGCATTTAGGGGTGGTCCTGGTCAAGACAATCTCCTGAACTCCAAACTGAATGTCAGAATGGGAAAGAAAGGTGATTTAAGCAATTTTGAGCATGGCATGGTTGTTGGTGCCAGACGGGCCGGTCTGAGTATTTCACAATCTGTTCAGTTACTGGGATTTTCACGCACAACCATTTCTAGGGTTTACAAAGAATGGTGTGAAAAGGGAAAAACATCCAGTATGCGGCAGTCCTGTGGGCGAAAATGCCTTGTTGATGCTAGAGGTCAGAGGAGAATGGGCCGACTGATTCAAGCTGATAGAAGAGCAACTTTGACTGAAATAACCACTCGTTACAACCGAGGTATGCAGCAAAGCATTTGTGAAGCCACAACATGCACAACCTTGAGGCGGATGGGCTACAACAGCAGAAGACCCCACCGGGTACCACTCATCTCCACTACAAATAGGAAAAAGAGGCTACAATTTGCACGAGCTCACCAAAATTGGACAGTTGAAGACTGGAAAAATGTTTCCTGGTCTGATGAGTCTCGATTTCTGTTGAGACATTCAGATGGTAGAGTCAGAATTTGGCGTAAACAGAATGAGAACATGGATCCATCATGCCTTGTTACCACTGTGCAGGCTGGTGGTGGTGGTGTAATGGTGTGGGGGATGTTTTCTTGGCACACTTTAGGCCCCTTAGTGCCAATTGGGCATCGTTTAAATGCCATGGCTTCTGACCATGTCCATCCCTTTATGACCACCATGTACCCATCCTCTGATGGCTACTTCCAGCAGGATAATGTACCATGTCACAAAGCTCGAATCATTTCAAATTGGTTTCTTGAACATGACAATGAGTTCACTGTACTAAAATGGCCCCCACAGTCACCAGATCTCAACCCAATAGAGCATCTTTGGGATGTGGTGGAACGGGAGCTTCGTGCCCTGGATGTGCATCCCACAAATCTCCATCAATTGCAAGATGCTATCCTATCAATATGGGCCAACATTTCTAAAGAATGCTTTCAGCACCTTGTTGAATCAATGCCACGTAGAATTAAGGCAGTTCTGAAGGCGAAAGGGGGTCAAACACAGTATTAGTATGGTGTTCCTAATAATCCTTTAGGTGAGTGTATATATATATATATATATATATATATATATATATATATATATATACACACATATACTCTTTATATTCTCTTTTAAACCTCTATATGGTACATAAATTCAGCGAAACACTTTTCTTAACAACCGCTTTTGATGATGCAGGTGAAAATTTGGCTGATCCCTGATGCAATCATGCTAATTTATGCACTAATTCGATCTAATATTAAAAAAATAAATAATTATGTTGTAGATATATGTAGCAAATAAGAATCGATACAATTGTCTATAATTTGAGACAAAGGTCTTGTTAATGATTTTCTGTTTTGTTCAAGGTAATTAAAGCAAATGTTTTTCAATAACGGAAGAATATGTAAAAGTGTTGTATTTGGGGTAAAAGGCGCCCCTTCTGTTGGGGCGAAAGGCACAATAATTTACATGATAATAAACAGCTGGCTGACTTTTCCATTTGTTGACATGACATGGTTAGATTAGATATCATATATCCAATTGGGTGTCCACTGTAGTGGATTTTTCCCCTAAACCTGACTATCTAGCGTCTGCAAATCGACACTTAATAAATAAATCTGCCGTCTTCAAATCGACACCCATAGCGTCTTCCAATCGACACTTAATAACCTTTATACTCTAGCTCTCTGCGTCTTCCGTCGACAACTGGCCGAGTCTCTTACTCTAACTTACTTGCTTCCCTAAACTGACCTGCTGCGCAGCAGAAATTAACAGACAGACATCAGCAAATGTCCTCTAAATGCTTTAATAACGGCCGGGAGAGTCTTCGAGCAGTTCTCAGAGAAACTCTCCCAAGAAGAATCAAGGCCGGAGGATCTCAGACAAATTCCATTGAGAATCCCACCGTAAAACACAAATACAACAGTTTTTATAGAATCGAGAAAACAAATAAGACTAACATGTCACCTTCAATATGATTGGTTCAAAAGCCCCAACCTTTTTCCTCTGTCACTGGCACAAGCAAACTCTGTTTTAATGATGACTTCATTTGTTAATCACAAGATTGTAACAGACTGTCTAGTTTCATTTCCCAAACTATGTTATTTATACACACATACGCACACAGTCAAAGTCACAAGTTTTCCATTGGTTTCGTACAATACATCCTGTTCAAATGTTAGATGTTAAATAAGGTTAGATGTTAGAAACATGGTTAGTTTAATATACAGTTTAAAATTTCTACGACACCACCTAGAGATAATCACCATATTTCTAATGAAACCATCATATTTAAAAAATATGATATTAATCATATAATAAAATATATTTATTTGTTACTACTGTAAATCTACTGTATCCCATAAATTATTATGGGATCTCATTTAATGCTTTCAGAATCTTTCTTTTAAATAACTTTTACTTTTTTTTATTAACATATTTTAATGACAGTATATTTATAGAACAAAAATGCTTTCTTAAATTTATCAAAATAAAGCAAAAATAGTACAAACTTTGCTAAAGGGATTGTTTTGTACAAGCATTTACTTAGACATTACTCTATTTAAAAACATATTATTTTAGCCAAAGTAATTGTATAAATAATGTGTGCCTTTTGCCCCATGCTGGTTTTACCCTGTGTGTGGGGTAAATGGCCCATCTTGTCACCTCATACATTTATAAAAAAAAATTAACAAACAAACCACTTTTATGATTTTTTTTCACAAAAAATCTGTATATCATATATATACTGTATACATTTTTTCATGTACATATGTACAAATCATAGACTAAACTGTCTGCAAAGGCGAATGTGTATGAGCCACAAATTTGTTCGTTTGTTTTGCAACAAATTATCCCTGATTGTAGCTTCATAGCGAGTGTCACTTACTAGCACACAGAACCATTCAATAATAGAGACACTGAGATTAATTCTCTTTCTCTGTGCATGGTAGAAAGAAGGATGTTATGTTTGACTTGTTTGATGTGAATTTAAGTGGGAAAGGGGTTATGGCCCTGCGGGACGTTGAGAGAAGCTCACTAACTTGGGGCAAAGAGACTGACTGTGAGGCCGCTGGCAGGAAAAACAATTAGGATTTTGAAGTATAAGGTCATTGCTGCTGATTTACAGCTATGGATCCGAGATGTATTCAGAAGCACTGCCACGGGCAGAGAAAATGGCTCTTCAATTAGTGTTTTTGTAATTTTCCACGTGTGACTTGGAGCAGAAATACATAAATGTTAGTTTTGGTATTGTAAAAGGCCTCTTAAGTCATAACGTACTTTCATAAATCAGCATTTTCAAGGAATGTTTTTTCTAAAATGAACAGATTGTTATAATTGCTAAGCAAACCCCTTCAGGTTCCTTCTGCTTTTTGCTTTTAATGTGCTTTATTGCTATCTTTGTCATTGTAAAATATTTCAAATTTTTCAAACCAACTCTCCATCTTTCAGATTTTCAAAACTCCTTGAACTGCAAGCAAACCCTTAATTACAATCATAAGAAACCCAGATCTTGATCTTGAGGAGGCGGCTGCTGTTGTCAGATGGGTTAGAGCCCTGCCTCAGTGGCCAGTGGCCATTAAAAGATTTTGCCATTACTTATCATGTTTTAGCTACCAGAGGAGCTATCGGACAGAGCTATTGACACCCACCAAGCCACCCCATCCAGCTCACAGCCAGACGATTGATGGAAAATTTCAAGCTTCACTGTCTGCAAAGTAGCAAGTACACACACATACCCACACACACACACACACACACACACACACACACACACAAACCCACACACATTAATAGCCCACCTTGATACACTTGGCTGAACTATCCTTTTGAATTTCTTAGCTGGCTTCTAAATCGAGGTGTCACACACCAGCTCTGAGAGAAATGTGTTGCCATTCTAGACCTTCCTCTCTCTGGTCAAATCAGCTGTGATGAACCAAGATCTGCCTGGGCTTAACATTTGGAGATCTCAAAAAAATTCTTACCACATTCTCAGAAAGAAATGTGCAAAAACTTAACTATTTAACTTTATTAAACTTATTTATCTTATTACTACTATAATGTAGTCTATGAACTTAGTTTTCCCTTTAAATAAACTTTTCAACATTGACACTGAACCAACATTTAATCTGAATTGAGCTGAATAATAACACCAGTGTCTACTAAAGTGCTGCTTTACAGAAATTGATGAGTTTTGCAACATTAACTGTTATTTTCCTGTTTATAACTGTGAAGCTGTGAAGTGCTATATAAATAAATGTGACTTTATTAAGGGTGCTGCCCCGGAGGCAAGTTGTTGAACCCCTAAAGGTACAAATTTGCCCTTTTTTTTTTCTTGACACTAAATGTATCATTAAAGTAGTCCATGCAAACTGCCGCAAAATAATCAAAATCTTTGAATGTCATACAAACCTATTTGCATATTATTCAGTGAAAATCTTGATGTGCCACATTGTTATCCTTTTCTGTCGGTGCTGCGATCAAAGCCTTAACTTCATTGATCTTTATACATCTGTTGTATCACAGAGCAGGCATGAACATTTAGTTGTCTGGCGTCTCTGAGAGCCCAAAGATGAGTATTGTAATTTGCATGCATGTTATTAAGACAATACTTTTTAAGGTGTCATTAGATGAGAAAAAGTAGCCTATTAGTGGCCTTAGGGTCTCTCAGATGCCAAAAAAGAAGCAATTTCTCAGTAAATTAGGACCTTGTGGACATTCAGTGAGAGTGCTTCTATAATGTTTGAGGATGTTTTTTAGTTGTTTTTTTTTACATAATATTTGGTAGAATAAACAAGACAGGAAGGAGCTGCCAAACATGCTCTGTACAAAATGTTCCTGTTTGTGTATGTGTAAGCTAACACAAAAGTTGAGGCTTTTACTACATAGAAAAAAATTAGGTAATGTGAGGTACAGCATTACTCCATTACCCTCTGAATTTTTATTATGCAACATAGCACATTATATATACATGAGTGAACTTTGATTTTTTCTATTTCCCCAATCCATTAGCACACAAAACTCCTAGCTAAAAGGAGAAAATGGAAACAGGACAAATAAACTTTGTGTTTATCAGACTTGTCTTTTTCCTCATAACTGCCCTTTACTAGTATACATTTTCTGCTCAGTTCAGTGATTCTGAACACTTTTTGTGCAGCAGGAAATCTCACATTCAAAAGCAAATGTTCTTGATGTGAACAATAACAGCTTTTCATGTCAATAAAGATACATTGATGCACCATCTCGAGCACATACAAGTAATTATGTATATATAAGGCAGACTGAAGAGTGATAGTCAATATTTTATTTTATTTTACTACATTCTAAAACATCTGACTTCTTATTTTGCTATGTAAAAAAAAAAAAACATATTGTTCCTCGTTATTTAGAACGCAAGTTGCGATAGCAAATGCCTTTTAAAATGAATCTTTTTTTCTGCGAACCTGTTGAATCGATTCCCAAATCGCACTGAACATGAACAATTCATACACGAATTTGAATGATCCGTTTGCAACGATGAACGACAGATTCAGTGATTCTGTTAACAAATCATTTAACTGATCATGTCTGACGGAAAAGGAGAAAAGAATCGAGTGGTATGATTCTCAAAGCTTGAGTGTGCGGGAGATTTGACTGATGGCGTGAAAAGTTACTAATCCCAAATTTTAGCATTGTTTTGTAAATGAAAATCTTAAATGAAAAATATTAAGCAGGACTTACACCGCCAGAAAAAACAGAGCAGGATGATATGAATCAAAGTCTCAGCTTTCAAATTCTGTCCATTTTATTAAGAAATTCAAACAATATCGTTTTGGCGCTTTCAAATGTGACGTGACAGATTGCTGTAGCGCCTCAGTTCAAGCGGCACGTGAAGATCATCTCCTCTCTTTACTACTAGTTAAAGGAGCCGTATGTAAGATTGTGGCCAAAACTGGTACTGCAATCACTTTCAAATTACTGTAGAGCGGTGTATCCCCTCCCCCTCCCCCTGACTCGAGGTTGCCAGTTAGGCTGCAGGATCCAGCAGGAACGTAGGCTGACACGTAGCTGTGGTAACTAGAGCAGAGCTGGCAACCCGGATCCCGAAACACTACTGACTTCGTGATTGGTAGATAGGTGGAGGGTGGAGCATCAGGCCAAAACACAACATGACAACATCAACATCAGTTGAGGGCTGCAACTTCACTTTTTAAATGACAATATCCTGGCCGGACTACTGTTGTCAGTGATATAAGTATTTGAAATGAACATGATTTCTTAATGTCTAGTGACATATCAGGGCCATTTTATGATTAATTGAAAAACATTTCTTACATACAGCTCCTTTAATAATAAATAAACACGAATGAAAATTAGAAGGTATGTTGAAAGATACAGTACAACTTACCGCAATCTATCATGTCTTATGTAATCGATCAATCAGTGTTTCAACCTCGGAAATGTCAACAAAACAAGTGGAGAACAATGTTGCGTAACGTCACATTGGTAAGGAAAGTCATTTAATGACCATAGCATGTTATTAGCTAAAAAAAATTAACAGTATAGGAGTGTTTGGCTAATAGATGCACCATAATACATATTTATTATATTTTTACTCATATCGTTAAAAATATAACGTTATTAAACCCAATTATATTCATTTGAGTTGTTAATTTAATTTTTTTATAATAATACTAGCTGACAGGGCTCACTGTATGTTTACAGCATTAGTTGAGAGATTTATTTTTCTTGAGAAAAAATAACGTTGGGACTGTACCTGATATTTATTCAAATGAATGTTAGAATATGATCAGTATGTTATTCTAATGTTGATCTAGCTTACTGCTAGTCTCATACAGCCAACAAACTAACACATCGGATAAAATTATAACTTTCAACACACTCTAATGCTGTTTAGTATGATATTGTAACGTTAGACCAAGTGAAACAGCGCTGCGTTACCTCACAAGTTTAATTCGTCAAATAAACTGACCTGTGTGAGTAGTAATTCAGCACTTGCGGGTAGTTCTGTAGAATGAAATGTCCTCATTCCTTTATATCCGCTGGACTCGCGTGTGGTGCTGATATCTGTCTCTTATTAGCAATCGCGCCCTGCTTCACACCACAATCATGTTAAAAAACATGAATGCTTTCACTCATCCATAAACATTATTAGATCCTTCGGCATGACGGCAAGCTCCATAATTCCGCTTATCACTGCGTCATCAACCTACGCCTTTATTATTGTAAGAGGTTAGGCACCCCTAGCGCGTGAATAAAAAATACATATTGTAGCTTTAAATTTGGCCATATTTGTACGTTTATTCAAGTAGCCTACTTTGTCAACACTCTCTGTAGGCCTCCTTCAAATTTCACAGTACATAAATTTCATTATATAGCAGACAAACATGACAATAGTATATTGTTGAAACACTCTTTGGTTTGTCTCTGCTATAGGTTATGTACCGGTAATAAACTCTCCAAAACATTCCTGTGAATGATATTTCAATTACAGCCACTGTTTATCACACTATATGTTATCATGTTCTATAATATAGTTGCATGAAATTAGGCCATGTTTATCACAGATGATTAAAAAAAAGAAAAAAAGGATTTCACACTCTAACGCATCATAAATGATCCTGTCTGCTATATAATGTGTATTATATAGATTTGGCAAGAACAGTCTGAAGTCATCCACACCTGACACTCGTTATTTTCTGTATGTTCACTCTAAACGAGAGCTGACTCTGTGGGAGGGTTGCAGCTGCCAGTCCTGTGCGACTTCAGACTACAGACACAGTGAGTCAGCACATCCTCACATTTTTCATGTTTAGTCAGACGAAGTCAGAACCCGTACCAGCCTCTGACAACAACCATCACACATTCTGGAAAAAAAGTAGTATAAACAGTTTTGTGAAGTAAATTTCACAAATAATAACAAAGAAACAAGGAACACATTGAATTAAACATGAAATTTAGAAGTAGAAAGACTAGTATTTTCTTGTAAAATCTGTTTAACTTTTTTTATTTTATTTATTTTTTTATACTTTTACCGCTGACTGCACGTGCTCCTCCCCAAACGGACGAGGCGTTTATACCATAGACTGTAAAAAAAGATGGACGACGCCCCTTCGCTCTCTTCCATTGATGAGAACTGAAGCCGCTAGCGTCCCGATATGGCGCTGACATATTGGAACTTGAGTCTGCGCAGTAGCGATCTCGGGACCAGACAAGGGCGTAGGTTTGGCCTCAGCTTTGGTGGGGACATCCCCCTCCCCCTCCCCCTGGAATGAGTTTTCTATATGTAATTAAATAATGAACATGAACAAATGAATAAAATACACACGTATCATAGTATGCATTCAACACAACAAATCCATTATTATTATCTATTATTATTATTATTATCCATGATTACAGTATTCCATTAATACTAAAATTGTATCTACTATTATATATCAAATTCTATTGATATATTCTATTCTTAAATATTAAATTCTTAGGCTACACTCACTCACAAATGCATTACATAAATAGAATGTAGAAACGAAAAATGTCTCAGATCCACTGTTTATGTTGACTGCAAGATTCTAAGTTAAGGTCAGCTAATTAACATTCAGTGACTTGCTAACGTAGCATTCTATCATGATAGCATGACTTCTATGAGTCTATCAGTGCTGCACAGCCTAATCAATACTCTTAACCTTAGTTGAAAGATTGCTGCTGCTAGGTTTAACTGTAACAACATGGTAACACATACTATCACCAATCAATACTATTTTCCACAGTAGAATCTGCATTTGAAAGCCTGGTCAGTCACTACTACTGCTAGTTTATTTGTGTGGCTAGTTATTTTGCCTACTTACACTCTGCTTAATGAAAAAGCTTCGTATGTCCCCTTTCTTCTTCTTGGGTGGCATAGCTGATCTATCTACAAAGTACAAAAAGTGGCAAAAAACGGAATATTAAAATGTTTTACTCTGGCCTTTGTATGTGGCAGAGAGACAGCCCTGGTAACTTACCGTCGGCACACACACACACACACACCACCCGCTCGCTGCCAGTGCAAGCACAAAAGTAGTCCCGGCCCGCGCGTGTAGCCTGTCAGATACACCGCCGCCAATCAAATTACGGCGTTTCTTGTACTGTCGTTGTTTTGGCCGTTGGAATCGATCCAAATAGCAGCGCAAAGATCCAAATAGCAGTTCAAAGGAGCTTGCTAAATATTGGTGGGGACAAATTTGTCATCTCAAAATATTGATTGGGACTAGTACCTAGCGTCCCCCCCTAAACCTACGCCCATGGGACCAGACCTGCGCAGTAGCGATCTCGGGACCAGACCTGCGCAGTAGCGATCTCGGGACCAGACCTGCGCAGTAGCGATCTCGGGACCAGACCTGCGCAGTAGTCAGCAGGAAGTAAAGCCGTGAAATCAACGCTCCGCCCTCACTCTCACAGAATGCACTCAGGGAGAGTGCATTCTGCACACTTTTTAAAAAATTGATTGCAGTATGACAAGAGGCTTGTTAAAATAAAGTAAATACAATCTCCTCAGTCCTCCGAAGATCCCGAAAAAAATGTCCGTTGGTGCTTCAGTGACTACTTCGCTCAGAGAACCTATCACAGCTGTCAATCATGAAGTTACACCACCGCATCACGTAACTAACTAAAAACCAACTTATTTTTGAAACAGACACTTGAACTTACATCAGCGTGATAAAAACGACAGCAAATGAAAGAAACCACCTTTGGAAAAAAGATATTTGAAGTGTATTTAATTGTTTAGTTGGTCTCACGTCCCGTTGAATAACACAGGGAGGCGGGGCTTATGACCTATACTAGGACCAGTCACCGGGGGGCGATCGAGACGTTTTGGCTTCACTTTTCAGGGCTTGGATTATACCCAAGTCCCTCACTCGAGTCGTTGCACTCGGCGGCCATCTTTGAAACTACTCTCTATTTCAGTCATACAAGTGCAGTCAAACAGTACATACTTTTACGGCATAGTATAAGTGGGCGAATGGGGATGCAGCATTTGCTCATACTTCGAGCACTGTAAAACCCAGATAACTTTGAGAATATTACTTGTGAGGTTCAAACAAAAGGTATGGATATGAGAACATCTGTAGCCTATATAACTAAATTAAACAACAATCTCTTAAATATTTTCTAATTTCATTCAATTTTAATTCCATGAACATTTGTTTATTAAACATGAACCTTTATTTTAATTAAAAAGGCTTATTTCTGCTATTGTAGGCTCGTTTTGTAATTGTAAGCAATTAATTTAGAAATGCGCAAACTGGGTGCCGGGTAAGATGCCGGTACAGACATACCTGCCTGACCAGAATCGACTCGGAAGTCATGCAAAAAAAAAGTTAAAAAAAAATATGCTGTGCTCAACGCCACTCAACGAACTTGCACGATCGCCCACCCCGCAATGACATCATTTTTGCCGCTCGCACCTTCGCGCTCATGCGGACACAGCAGAATCCAGGCTTAAGTGCCAAAAGCAATTTTGCAGCCACAACGATTTTGTTTAAAGCCCTCAAAAGTAGGTTAACATCTATACAGCTCTAATAGAAACACATTCTTTAGTATGTCCATTCGGCAGTGAGAGCTATTATATTTATGTTTTAAAGTTGTGGAGTGTTTTAACTTCGGAGAAGCTCTCTGTGGAAGCAGAAACTGATCTCCTCTGCTCTGTTGAAGTGCTCTTATATCTTTTATTATGCTACTGCCATTTTTATATCATAGGTCATTATTTCCCATCTGTTTAATCATCAAATCCCTCGCTGCAAGTTTGTCATGAGTGGGAACTGATGTCAAATAGTGCAGGCTCCTTGTGAAACACTTACTTGCCAAGAGAATCAGTTTTCCAAAATGAATGTCATAGATCAGATTTGTTTTTCCACCAGGTCTGCAACAAGGATGAGAGTCTGAAAACCTGCTTTAGTACTTCTGTAAAGTTCTGATTTATAGGGATGGAAAGTGGAAAAGAGCAGCTTGGACATTCTGCTAAACATCTCCTTTTGTGTTCAAGTCATGCAAGGTTTGGAACATTAATATGAGGGTGAGTAAAGGAGGACAGTTTTTGTTTTGTTGGATGAATAAATCATATTCAAATAAAAAGAAACACTTTTTTTATTTATTTTTTAAATACATCATTGTTTCAACACCATATTCCACATTGCCTGTTCAAATAGCAAATGTTATTTGCCAGTTTCCTCAGGGAGAGATATATTTTTTATGTTCTGAATAACAGGTGCTTGAGCAGAAGTCATAGTTTTACTTTAAAAGAAGGTGTCTGCGAAATCTCCTGATGTTCTTGTTCTGTAGGCTTCTTGAATGTAAAATCAATGTTTTGGGCATAATAATTCTATTCATGTGCCATCTCATGTCTGCCAACCCTGCTTCTTATTCAGATCACTCCGCACTGCAATCTGCCCCATTGATTGAAACTTTACAGTAACGTTATTTGATTCTCTTGCCATTATTAGCCACAATCACACACTTTGCGGGATTTTGTGGAAGTACATCTCATTCACCGATATTTGTGTACAAGTTGTGCACTTATGTGTGCAGAAAAGTTTCTAGCACAAAATTTCCACCGGATTAGCAACAATGCATTGAACAATATGTCATAAAGACAAAAAAAAAATGATGATGAACCAAATATTTTGTATCACTTTGTGATAACTTTTTTATATGTACTATATAATAATTATTTTTAATAGAATGAATGGCACCCCTGGTAAATATGATAAAAAATGACTGTAAAAAAAATAAATCTGCATTGTTTATCCTTTTGATCTTTCATTAAAAAAATTGGCAAAAATCTAACCTTTCATTGAAGTAAAAGAATTGAAAGTGGGGGTAAATCACATTATGAAATAAAGGCTTTTCTCCAAAACACGCTGGCCATAATTATTGGCTCCCTGTTATTAAATACTTTTTGCAACCTCCTTTTGCCAAGATAACAGATCTGAGTTTTCTTCTTTAATGCCTGATGAGTTTGGAGAACACCTGACAAGAGATCAGAGACCATTCCTCCATACAGAATCTCTCCAGATCCTTCAGATTCACAAGTTCATGTTGGTGCTTCTTCTGTTCAGTTCAGCCCACTCATTTTCTATAGGGTTCAGTTTAGGGGACTGGGACGGTCATGGCAGAAGCTTCATTTTGTGCTCAGTTGCCCATTGTTGTGTTGATTTTGATGTTTGTTTTGGATCGTTGTCCTGATGGAAGATCCAACCACGGCCCATTATAAGATTTCTAGCAGAGGCAGACAGGTTTTGATTTTTTTTATCTGTTGGTATTTGCTAGAATCTATAATACCATGTATCTGAACAAGATGTCCAGGTCCTCCAGCCAAAAAATAGGCCCACAACATATAAGATCCAGCAGTATATTTAACCGTAGGCATGGGGTACTCTTCATCCCTGTTTGCACCAAACACATCTGGTGGGTTTGTTGCCAAAAAGCCCTTTTTTTGTTTCATCTGACCATAGAATGACCACCCTTTTGAAGTTCCAGTCGTGTCTGACAACTGAATATGCTGGAGTTTATTTTTGGAGGAGCGAGGAGGATTTTTCTTGAAACCCTCCCAAACAACATGTGGTTGTGTAAGGGTTGTTTGATACATTTTATTTTAAATTTTACCCCCAAGACTCAAGTAATCTCTGCAATTCTCCATCTGTGATCCTTGGAGAGTCTTTGGCCACTCAAACTTTCCTCCTCACCGTGCATTAAGACAATATAGACACACGTCCTCTTCCTGGCAGAATCGTAACATCTTTAGTTGATTATAACTTCTTAATTATTGCCCTGATGGTCAAAATGGGGATTTTCAATTCTTTAGCTATTTTCTTACAGCCACTTTCTATTTTGTGATGCTCAACAATCTTTTGATGCACATCAGAACTATATTCTTTGGTTTTACTCATTGGATGGATGATTAAAGAAATTTGGCCTTTGTGTATTCGTCATATTTAAACTCCTGTGAAACAAGAAGTCATAGCTGGACAATTTCATGTTTCTAGTCACCCTGGTGTGCTAAATAAAGGTAAATATTAATGGGAATATACTTCAAAGATATTTTACTCATAAAAAATTCTAGGGGTGCCAATAATTGTGGCCGACGTGTTTTGAAGAAAAACATTTATTTCATAATGTGATTTCCTCCCCACTTTCAATTCCTTTTACTTCAATGAAAGGTTCGATTTTTGCGAATTTTTTTAATGAAAGATCAAAAGGATAAACCATGCAGCTTTCAATTTCCGTCCATTTTATTATGAAATTCAAACAATAAATACCGTTTTGGCACTCTTTAAAGCTACAATATGTCATTTTTTTGCCGCCAGGGGTCGCATTTTCAAAACAATAACAAAGACGAAGCTTGATGACGCTATGAAGGAGAGTGGAACTATGGGAGATGTCGTTTTCACCATCCAGAGATGTATAGAATTCACGAATCACATAAATTATATATCAGCTAATAAATTCGTTTTTGTATTACCTGTATGTTTGATCACACTATTTTATGTCTCAATGTATTAGCTACCAGGAACATGAAATGTTATGCTATATTAGCCTGTTACTAATATGTGACTATTTGTCAAATGATTTGGTGGGTTAATGCTGCGCAGTTTTACATGTTTAAAACAATCGTACTAAAAGTACATTTGAACAAACCCACAGTATTTGCAAGTAATGGCTAAATATGTTTGTGCAACACATACTTAATTTCACTACCATAGACTTGGTCACCAGACTTGATAAAAAGCGTTACTGATGTACAAACAAAGTGCAATATACCTGTAGTGTACAATAAATTATATATATTTGCTTACCTGTCTATTAAAACACATGCAAGAGCGGAGTCTCAGTGGACAGATCGAGTCCAAGTTTGCAGTCCAATCAGCAGCAACATGTATAAAGCACGCGATATTAAAGTGAACTCGCACAATGGGTTCAAGGAAAGTAATTTACAAATGTGTTCGATGCAGCTCGGTATACGCAACAACTGAGGATATTAGAAGACAT
Source organism: Leuciscus leuciscus (assembly GCF_965113295.1). Taxonomy (NCBI): domain Eukaryota; kingdom Metazoa; phylum Chordata; class Actinopteri; order Cypriniformes; family Leuciscidae; genus Leuciscus; species Leuciscus leuciscus. Next base: position 35,448,659 of record NC_138727.1, on the reverse strand, counting down.
GTTTGTCGTAAGTTTTATTGTAAAAATATAGGATATCAACATAATGATGTAGTTGTTTATATTTTTAGCTTCATTGCAAGTGTATGACATTTGGTATAGAAATAAACAATGGTAATTAAAAGTGCTTTTCCTAAAAATGAGAAAGAAAATACAGGGTATTAAAACAGTATGAACTACAAATAAAGTCAGTATGTGAGGCTAAATAGATGTGTTTTAGTCTGAATTAGGTAAGATGTGTGCTTCAGTTTCAGCAATCCCTTCACTCGACTGGGATGTTCTCTTTTGTTCTGGGCGGCAAGTGCAGTAACTGTAACTTCGGGCATATTTTGTAGTATTAAACACATATTTATACCGACTTCATCAGGCTCCGAAAATTCTTCACAAAGAACACAAAGAATGGCCTTCTCAGCTGCCATAGTTGCAACTCTTGCGTCATCAGAACAGTGTGTTCAACGCATCACCGTTTCTGTTTAAAAAAACGTTGTGCAACATTTTGTCGGGGCTGAACGCAGCCCAGGGATGAGCCATTATTAAAAACTGGAATTTTGCTGGATTTACAAATCCTTGGGAACTTTTCCCATAATGTAAGTACACAACTGCATGAAATATGTCACACTGTGAAAGTGGTTTTTGAATATTTTATTACAAAAGTCGTACATATTGTACCTTTAATGTGGCGTGACAGATTGTAGTAAAGAGTCAATTCTCCTTCGCTTTACTACTAGTTACTGAACTAAATAAACATGAATGAACATCAGAAGGAATATTAAAAGATAAAGTACAGTTTCAACCTTGATGTGATTCAACCTTCAATCCTAAATGTGATATAATGAGAAGTGTAGATTTATATGCATTAATTAATTATTAAGGGCCCTATCTTGCACCCAGCGCAATTGACTTTGTACACCGACGCGTGTATCATTCCTATTTTGCACCCGCGCACAGCGGACTTTTCCCTCCACAGACGCACGTCGGTTAACTAAGAAATACACTTGCGCTCCCGGGGGCGGTTCAGCGCAAAGAGGAGGCGTGTTCCGGCGCAAACGTTCCCTCATGCTATTTTACAGGTTTAGAAAACAATTCCGCCACTAACCAGGAAAAAACTAGTTTAAAGTCAGTGGCGCGTTGCACATGTTATTCAGATGCTATTTTAAGGGTGCATGCTTGACCATAATCAATGTGCACAACGTGCATACACTTTGATTCTCTCATCTACACAGAAGCAGCAGTTTTCATTTTTGCTAATCATACACTATTACGATAGATAGATAGATAGATAGATAGATAGATATATAGATAGATAGATAGATAGATAGATAGATAGATAGATAGATAGATAGATAGATAGATAGATAGATAGATAGATAGTTTATTATAAAAGCATACATCTAGCTTACACATTTACTAAAATTATCATACGCCTGTTTAACCGAAGTTAATTTGTGTGTGTTTCTCCATCCCCAACGTCACTTCTCTGTGTTTTACGGCCCTGACGAGAACGTCGCTCTCCTCGGCTGTGAACCGCTCTTGGCGTGCGCCTGGCAAATCCGCCGTTATAATAGGAATCCGCTTTAGAACAAGCACGCCTGCTCTTAAAGGGAATGTGAGATGTCGCTCTGATTGGTTTATTTCACGTTACGCCCAAACCACACCTATGAATAATGTAGCTACTTCAGACCAACCCATTTTAGATTTGCGTCGGGCGCAAGAGTAATTTATCCCGCCGGTATAATAGCAACAGCGCTCAAGACCCGCCCACAAAGTTACTTGCATTTCGCGCTTGATACTTGCGTTTCAGATCGTTAAAATAGGGCCCTAAATTTTTTTTTTTTTTTTTTTTTTGTGTCATATGTTTGAAAAAATTCAATACTTCAAGAAACATCTGTTCCAGATCACCTGTTTTATTGATTTTTAAGGTAATACTTTGTATCATTTCATTAGTTCTTTTTTCATAGCTTTTAATTCATACAATAAAAGATTATTGGCAACATTATTGTTAAAACTGTAGAAGTGGCCTCTACTGTTCATCCTCTACTGTTCTTCCACTACTTCATGAGCAAGTCAAATTTTTTCATATGGTCAGTGACATTCTAACTCTATTAATATCATCGTCGTTGGGTTTTGATAAAGTCATTGACTGAGGCCATAAATTCATTTGGAGTTCTTAATAGCAACAAAGTGGAGACAGTGAGTGCGCATTGTACCAAGTAATTGTTGGAACGTAAATGTGGCTGGAGCTGACATTGGAATGCAATTATTACATTATTTAAAGCGTGAAGTGTTAAATGGAGTTGACCCCCAGGGAACAGGGAGTTGCTAACCAATTACTTCTTAATTGAACATGATCTTGCACATATTAAACACATCAGCCAAGTGAGTTTAATCAATTTCTATTTTTCCTGACTTCAGATCTCGTGATTCACGAGTAAGATTGTGTAAAACCCTAAATCCATCAAATTAAGGCACAACTTTGGCTATCCAGAGCACATCAGGAATGTGTAATATATAATTATATTCTACTGACTATAAGTAACTTTGCAACTACATGCCAACTAACTATCATTGGAGTATTAGTTTACTGTTAGTTTAGGGTTAAGGTTAGAATAAGTTGACGTAGTTGCAAAGTTACTTATAGTCAGTAGAAAATCCGTTGAGGAGCATTAATATAAAGAAGTGTTAGCAGATATTAAGCAGACAGTCTTATACTCTAATGACTGATAGATGACGTAGTTGCAAAGTTACTTATTATTAGTAGAATGTCTAAAGTGGACTATTGAAATAAAGTGATGCTAGATTTTTGTTTTGAGGTTGCAAAATCTTGATGTCGATGCATGTAAAATCAGTTTTTCTGGATCTCCAGAAGTGATCTGAAATCATTTACATGATGTATAGGATGTGTTATGACTTGTGAGATCATCTTGACCACTCTGATCCAGCAAAAGAGTTTGTGAATAAGAATCAAGATGGTCAACAGATTCCTTGAAATAGAAGGCCCTATTTATATATTTAAAGGCATTTTCAAAGGATTATCATTTTACTAATGCGTTTCAGTCAAGGAGTTACAATCTGCAGTTACAGAGCCGTGTGTCTGGTCTCTGTGCGTCACACTAATTTGCTGCCGACAGCGATTAAAGCATTCACCAATGAATGAGCCCGTGGCCATTAAGCTTAAAATGACCAATCACGCGGATATTATCAGGTAGCGTGTCTCTGACGAGTCAAAACAATGACTCATACATAGACCAGGTGTCTCTTTGAAGTCATTCTGCTTTTCTTACATTTTAGAGTTGTTTTTCACTCGAAGAAGCCAGTTTTCTGTGAAGTCTAGTTTGAATAAATTGGTTTAAAGTTAGACATTCACTTGAAATGAAATGGATATTAGTTTGTGGTGGAATAGGTTTCATTTGGTTTTTCATTATTCATTATAAGTTTCTCCTTACCAGAGAGTCAGAACTTGTTTATTAGGAATTCAAGAACGACGTGATCAGGAAGCGGTTCACAATATGCATTACTTTATGAACTGCTGCAACACTCATTCTCAGTTTAATTTTCATAGTTCAGTCTTCTAAAATGAAGATGGAAATGGCCCAAACATACACAGATGGGTCAGAGCTATTCAAACATGGTCTCATATTTGTGTAGACCATGCAAAAACATTGACTTGGCTTCAGTGACCCATTTCAGCTTTAGGCTGAAGAAACGAAATCCACCTTTTGTCAGTCATTGATTGGCTTGGTTCTGCTTTTTGGCCCTTTTTGTTCAACCATGTGGCACAGAGCAACCTTTTGAGGTTCCTTTTGCGTCTCCCTTGGTTGTAAACTAGAGGGAAAAAAAGAAGCAAAGTAAGAAGGAACGGATTGGGTGAAGTTTTTATATTGTTCCTTTTGTAAAAGTGCCAAAGCAGCCTCAGTTTTGAAAAGCCCAGCACAAAGCATATTCCTTTATAAACAATGCAAAGTATGGTGGGGTGAAGCAGAAAAGTGCTAAATCCTCTCAAAGAGGGGATGAATCTTTCATGAATGAGACACACTTCCCTTCTTAAAAGAGCAGAGTGGAACACGCTCTCACACAAACACACACATCTGCACACACTCGACTCTTATAAATAAGACGCAGCCCGCGCTCAGACAACAAAATGCGAAGCTGTTTGGATTTCTCCCACTAACGATGTGAATTATAAATGAGACTCTGTAATTTGGAGGAACTTGTGAGCTGGTGATTCCTTATCAAGCTTCAGTTTCTGCTGAACTCTGAAAGAAAATAAGAGACCGTTTTTGGGGAAAGAGTCATTTTTGATCTTTTATACTTTTTGTATAATTCAATAATTCTGGTTCCATTAACCTGTAACATATAAAAAGTTTTGGGTCTTAATTAAATTTTTTTTTTAATTTTTTTATTTTTTTTTTATAGATGTCTCCCATGCTCACCAAGGCTGCATTTATTTGCTCAAAAATTGCTCATTCTTGTGAAGCAAAGCTGAATTTTCTGCATCGTTACTCCCGTCTTCAGTGTCACATGATCCTTCAGAAATCATTCTAATATGCTGATTTGCTTCTCAAGAAACATTTCTCATTATAAATGTTGAAAACAGTTTAATATGCTTGTGGAAACTGTGATCTTTTTTTCAGGATTCTTTAATGAATAGACAGTTCAAAAGAACCGCATTATAAATATATTTACTGTCACTTTTGACACCAAACTTTTGAACAGTTAGCATGAATACACACACACATATACATAAAAACTACTCAATTTGTACAGAAAGCACAAACAAATATAGAAAAAACACCAATGGTTGCCAATTTAGTTTTTTGTTTTTTAAAAACTGAGGGTTAGTAAATTGCACTCTTTTCGTTTTGGGGTAAACAATCGCTCTAATTAACTTAAACTTTTCAAAAGAGTCCTTTATCATATTACTTCTATACAGTATGTACTATTAGAGCCATGATATATTTCTTCAGGAAAGCTTTATTCATCTCATTTGTGGCACCTGCAGAAGCTCATTTGCTGTGCAAGACACCCACGTCCACTGGAGTCACGCAATTCTACGGGGTGCTATAGTAACCTTTTCTGTTTTCATTATTTTTGTATAGTGCACTTACAACTAATTTCACAGTTGCATGGATACAGGGAAATTTAATTTGAACAGGTAAATCAATTTTGAGTCTCTGATCCTCTGTATTTAAATGTAGGACAAAGAAAAAACGAACTTTATTGGACTCATGTCTTGAGGGGTACGCAATGCTGTTATTATTATTTCTTGAAGTTGGGGGGGGGGGGGGGGGATGGGGGGAGCGTCACTTGGTGCCCTAGGCTAAATAACACATTTCCATCGATAATTGTAAACATTCAAACCCGCCATTCCATTGACTAATGGAAATTCATCTTATTTTATTTTGTATTTATATTAGTAGGCCCCTCCCGCAGCCCTCAGTTTAAGCAGGGAATGAGGAGCACATGGATTGCACAAGTGAAGGATTGAAATATTGTTCCAACCTGAACGCCATTCCAGCAGGTTGGAAAAGATGAAGGAAAAATTCAGGGAGCAAAAACAACTCAAAATAAAATGGCTGTCACAAGGTATTGTAGACACACAACACCCACTAAGGAAACTAAATAAAGGCCCAAATTAATAAAGAAACACAAAAATAAATACAGAAGACCTGAGGGATAAAAGTTCACATTTTATTACCATACCACACGGAGGAACGACAGACAGTGAAATGTTTTTTTTAGAGAACTATTGCACTCCATGGTTAGCCAAGCACTGCTGTGTTCTGAGTCTTCACACTGATCTTCCACAAGAGATTTAAACCGCATTCACTGCAGTATAGCTGCAAACAGAGAGTGCTGCACTCGGCATGGTGTTCTAGAGCAGTGTTTCCCAACCACTGTGCCGTGACAGGTTGTCAGGTGTGCCATGGAAAATTAAAACATTCTAAAAAATAAGTAAAAAGAAATGCAACAAATAAGAATATATCATCGCTGTCTGGCCGAAACCTTGTATCTCTATATAGAGTGGTGCAGGTATGATGTAAATTTGTAGGCCAAAATGCGGAAACAAGTTTTAGCACTTCTGACTCCATCGTCCCAAAGTCAATGGGTTTTTTGAGTGGGTTTTTGGTTAAATGGCTGAATTAAGGTCTGTGACATTTAAAAAAAAATGCCAAAGTCCAAATGAGTGAGAGATAATTGTCGCACCGCAGCGCACTTTGAAGCTGCACAGATGTCGCTGCTCCTCTGGTGTTCCTATGTCTCTGAACAACACTGCTGGAATACTCTATTCAACCTAGAGCTATAGAGATCTTACAAAGTCTCATCAAAAACAATACAGTTGTGCTGAAGGATGAAACATTAAAACATAAGCCTAATCATCAGTTCAAGCCCTGTGGTGCTCTGATGTCCTCAAATAGTGCATATTTGTTTCACAAAAGGACATTTCCTTGACTCAATATAAAAAGTAAAAATAGTTGTGTTAAACAAAATTATTTTATGTTAATTAGCACTTAATATGATCTGTTTTATTTAGATTTATTTAAAAAAAAACGATTGAGTGCATTGAGTGCTCAGTTACAGGAGGAGAGAGAGTTTGCTCAGCTGCAGAAGAGACATGTAAGAGGTGGAGCAGAATGTGGGCGCTCTTTCCTCTTTTATTTGCCCCTACATGCATTTTGTCTCCTAATTCCCACCTCTCTGGTTTGAAATTTACATTTCCCCTTCCCCACAGGGCGGCTGATGGATGCAAAATGGCATCTGAAGACACAGGCGGCTCCGAAACAAAGGCTGCTGAATGCCGCCCAACTAGAGAGCATACAGCAGTGTATAGGGCACTGAGCCATAGTCATCAGAACACCCTTGATGAAGAGAAACAGGTGAATGAATACAAACATATTATTAACAATAACAATCTAGGTGATCTAGTCTTCTGAAGTCATATCATAGCTTTGTATGAGGAACTGATTGACATTCGAGTTATTATTCAGAGGTAGTCTTCTCAGTGGTAGCTCTTAAATGTCATTTGCATGTCTGCAATCAGTGATGTGAGGGGGAAAAATATGTGTGTGTGTGTGTGTATATACTGTATATTTATCTGTATGTATAGATAGATAGATAGATAGATAGATAGATAGATAGATAGATAGATAGATAGATAGATAGATAGATAGATAGATAGATAGATAGATAGATAGATAGATAGATAGATAGATAGATAGATAGATAGATAGATAGATAGATAGATAGATAGATAGATAGAGGGCCTAAAATCAACACTCGCCACGCGCCAAATGCGAGTAAAAATCTGCGTTGGTGAGTATATGAAACAGTGTCACCCGCCAGTTGGCTGGTAAAATTTTTATGAATTCTAATTCAGGGCCAGCTCTGCATCACGAAAGTTTAAGCCTTGGTAATATTCAAGAAGACTCAAAATGAAGCTCATTTCGTTACTCGCGCGCTGTGTGGAGAGTTTAATGTGCGCAAAAATATCTGAAGCGCTCGCCCAGAAAGCCGTGTCTCAGACAGCGAGAATACTAAACTGAGCTCTCTTTCTTATCTTCTTGCACTTGATCGGACAAATTCACTCAAAATTATGTAAAAAATAGGAAGTATCCTATAGTAAACACAGTTGGTTATGTCTTAAAGTGCCCCTATTATGCTATTTAAAAGTTTCCTAATGTTGTTTTGGAGTCTCCTACAACAGGTTTATATACATCAAAGGTCAAAAACTGATTCATTTTCTCATAATATACATTTGCACATCACCACATTTTCAATGATTGTCAAACGACTCGTCAGATGAATCAATCTCTCTAAATCCCTCCTTTCCGTGAGCTACTTCTGCTCTGATTGGCCAAACAGCTCAGTCTGTTGTGATTGGTTAGTAAACTATCAATAACAGTGCATACATTAGCCGAGCTCTAGCGTGAATACTGATGTAACATAAATGTTGGTAAAACAAATTTTGATCCATGCTTAAAGGAGAACTCCGGTCAATTTTAACATTGAGATACTTTTTTTGTAAATTTGGAGTGCTGTCAGTACAGAGGACAACGACAAAAATCGGTGTTGCCTACACCGTGTTATCCTGTTTTTAAAATTTGCACCCTGTTGACTTCAATGGGGCAAGATTTAAACCTGCTTTTAGCCTCTTAACATCCTTGATGTGTCATTAAAAGTGCCCAGCCATTGTGAGTGATTCCTTCAGAGTGTACACGGTGAATCTGACTGCAGTAGATGTGAAAGATATGAATAAAAATGATGTTAATTCATTCAGCGCACATACCTGTATTTTCTTCCTGTTTTCGGTCGAAGTCCACAGTAGTCGATTGTCGAGTTCACGCGCGTGATCATAGATACTAAACCTACGCGCGTGAACTCGACAATCGACTACTGTGGACTTCGACCGAAAACAGGAAGAAAATACAGGTATGTGCGTGCGCTGGCTGAATTAACATAATTTTTATTCATATCTTTCACATCTACTGAAGTCAGATTCACCCCTGTTAACTCTAAAGGAATCACTCACATGGCTGGGCACTTGTAATAACACATCAAGGATGTTAAGAGGCTAAAAGCAGGTTTAAAACTTGCCCCATTGAAGTCAACAGGATGGAAATTTTAAAAACAGGATAACACGGTGTAGGAAACACCGATTTTTGGCGTTGTTCTCTGTACTGTGAGCACTCCAAATTTACAAAAAAAATGAGCTCAATGTTAAAATTGGCCGGAGTTCTCCTTTAATCTTTCCTCAAAGTACTGAGAACGACAGATGATCTGCATTAACAGACACAGTTATAGGTAATAGTGGCCCACAACTGATTAGCAGAAGCATTTCTGTGAGACAGTGATAATGTGAGTTAGCCAGTTAGCAGGAGACCTACACAATATAAAACTCAATACTAAGTTTTTTGAACACCATCTTTCAAGAGCAAGCAGTTTGCGAATCCTGCATTGAACTCTGAGATTTTAGAAGCAGTCGTCAGTGAAATAAATGGAACACAGCAGTTTAGGATTATACTGCTGTGATACCGTGGTAAAGATGAATTTTAATCACTGATTCTTCACTTGCTTGTCCTTGGGCAGTGAAAAAAACTGGCTTTACCTTCACATTGTAGAGCACAGCGTCTTCTCGACATGATGCTATCCAGTATCCACAGGAATCAGCTGCAGGTTTGAGGTTCAAAGTTTTCCCTGGTGTATGCGCGCGCAATAAGTGGGCGGAATATATGCTAATGTTTCATCTTGACGTCACAACGAAACGGCTTATGACTCGTTTTAAAAATTATTCATTTTTTTTGACTCAGAGTCAACTCTTACTTTTGAAAGACAATAACTTTATATACGGTGAACTTTCAGATTTAAAACTTTGCAGGATGTTTTCATTCACTTAGAGCTATGTTACACACTACATGGAAGGTAATTTTCAAAAGTCCATAATAGGGGCACTTTAAGTCAATGTAAACAACGCATGTGTATCAGTATATTGGGTCAGTGAATTTGCTCTTAAAGTGACAGTAGCCTAATAATCCTGATGTGTTTATAATGTTAATCAAACAACGAAGGACAAATAAAAATAATCACTCACTGCTCTTGACTGAAAAACTTTTGTAACTTTGATAAGGATTAATTAATAAGGATGTTTCATTTATACAGTGAAGACTATGCAGTGTTATTTTACATTTGCTTACTTTATTAAATTTCTATACCTGAACACTACAGTCAGACCTACATGAAAAACCTGGAAAGCAGTTTGTCTTTTGTCATATTGTATTTATTTGTGCTTTTGCTAGTAATTTAATTTATTTTTATAATTTATTGTCTTTAATATATATATTTTTAATTATATTAGTTAGGCTAGTAGTTTTAGCTGTGGTATCGAAATTAGAATAGAGAATTGTGAATTTTTACTGGTGTCTAAAATGTTTGTGCCATTACTGCCTGTTTTTGCAAACACTGTTTCATGCCCGTTAAAAAAATATTTATGGCCGGTACATTTTCTGAAGTCACTGGCCATTGGCAGGTATGGCAAAAAGTTAGTTTTAATAAATACTTTTATTTAAAAAAGAAAAAAGATGCATCAAAAGTAGAGCTGCACAATTCTACATAAATTGAGAATCACCTTTTTTTTTCTCCCATTATTCTGAACAGACAACTAAACAAAATAACATGTAATTTACTTGAAGTTCTGGCAAAAGGGTTTAATTAATTGGTGAGCATAAGAAAAAAAAAAAATCTTACAGACCCCAAACTTTTGAACAATATACAGGCTGTTACATACTTCTAAAAACTTGGAATATAGTGCTCGTATTGTATGGACTACTTTTATGTTTTTTGGCACTCTCATTGTCATTATGTCTCTTATGTCTACATATAAACAGCTACATATTCATTAACAATTCTCTTTTTGTGTTCCCTTTTTAATGAAGGATTTACTTAAGCAGTTTCAACATGAAGTATCTGTGTCACCAGGCTTGATAACTTCACAGTGCTGCAAACAGATAGACGTGGCAATGGGTTTATTTGCCCACATCAATTGTACCATTAGGCCGCTAATCTGAAAACATCCTTCATGCTCTTTCCCAGGTACAAAATTAGCATGTAATGCCTGTTAGCGGTCCAACACATACGTTAGCACTCCGTTTAGTTTACCGTCTAATGAATTTGTGAATTTGTACTTGGCTGAACAAAATCAATGGCAGAAGGTACTGTATGTGGCTTTGTGGTCAAATGCGTAGTATCACCATTGTATTACCCATTTCTGTGACTTTTTGGCTTCATTCTTTGAGGACAGAATGAGGACGAGAAGGCCGTTTTATACACTGTTTTATCACTTTGAGGGCTTTCAGCCTTCAGCCAACTAGCAACGACTTCAGATGTATACACGTAACATTTTACATAGAGCATATTTTAAAAGTCCCTGGAGACATTTTTAAATGTCTTTAAAAGTGGTGATGTTTGCTGTATTCTCTTGCCCCCTTCATTTTCTCCCCTCACATAGCCATAGTTTTCTCTGTTGTCGGCGTAGCATCTTTAGCTGAGCCTTTCATGCTGTTGTCAGTGGAGCGTTACGAGTCGACAGCAGCGTTCAGCCGAAGCGGTTCAAGGCCATTATGTGACGATCTCTGCAACTCAGAAAAGAAAAAGAAATCTGAGCCAGTCCAACACTGCACCAAAATAAACTCAAAAAAGGGTTAGGTAATAAGCTACATCCCTTTCTTTTATGATGGTGTTGCAAAACTGGAAATAAAAACCAAGCTGTGCTTACCAGCTGTACGCAATTCTTGTTTTATAGCAGTGTGGGGTTCGTCCTGTTGGGAGGCACGGAGGCAGTGTAAAAAAGCTTTAACGGTGAAAACAATTTGCAGTGAAAGAGTCACCGGGAATCATTTTGCGATGTGAGAAAGGTGAGCATGAGCAAAAAAATCATTTTGTTGCAGTTTTTCTTTCTTTCTTTCTTTCTTTCAATTTTACATGTGGAGTTAAATGTTACATTTTTTTACGATAATGTCCCATTAGTTGCATTAACTAACATTATTGCACAGCTCTCTGAAATGCTTGATTCTGATTGGTCAGTCGTGACATTCCGAGGTTAAAGAAATATATTTAAATATTTAAAATCTGTCATTAATTACTCACCCTTATGCCGTAACAAACCCCTAAGACATTCGTTCATCTTCGGAGCACAAATGAAGATTTTTTTAATGAAATCTGAGAGCTTTCTGTTCCTCCATTGACAGTCTACCTAACTACCACTGTCAAGGCCCAGAAAGGTAGTAAAGACATCATTAAAGTAATCCATGTGACTCCAGTGGTTAAACATCAATTTAATAAAGCAATGTGACTGCATTGTTTGTGCAAAAAACAATTAATTTACCACAAATTTACCAAATATTCTGTCAGATTTCATTAAAAGATCTTCATCTGTGTTCCGAAGTCAAACGAATGTCTTACGGATTTGGAACAACATGAGGGCGAGTAATTAATGACATCATTTTTATTTTTGGGTGAACTATCCCTTTAAAGTGATGTCGTAATTACCGCAATTACGAGATTCTGACTTGTAAAAAGCGTTCACATCCTGTGCTTATAATTAACATAACATTATTGCGTATTGGTGTGGACGTTGATATAGTTATGTCCATCTTTTTTTAACTTGGTCATTCATCTAGGCTCAAAGCTGCATGAAACTGTTTTTGCTCGGGGAAGCTTTGTATTTAAAAAGCAAATTATTTATTTACTTATGTGGCAAATAGCCATGTGATAAGTAGGATGATATACATCCAGCCGATTATTATAGCAAAATAAATATTATCCCATACTTGACTAACAATGAGTAATGCATTTGTTACAGTATTTATTGATCTGTTAACGTCAAAACAAATGCAGCTGTTCATTGTTGGTTCATGTCAGCTCATGTCCATTAGATTATATTAACAGATCCAATTTTTTTATAATTTTAATCATGTATTAGTAAATGTTGAAATTAACATGAACTAATGTTAAAATATGCTTTTAGAAGTATTTTTCGTTGTGTTTATTGATGTAGTTAACTAGCGTTACCTTAAAGTGATACCAATATTTATATTAGATGTTAATTGTAATCATTTCAATGAAAAAAAAACTATTTACTGATAACAGTGACAAACAAATCAGTGAGAAACACCGTTATGAAACGTGCAATTGTGCTGTTCTATGTTTGCATATGGACCATTTTTGAGCTTTATCTTTTAGCCCACCACAACAGTGTTGTTGCCAGATACTGTAATCGAGTACTTCACACTCACTTTGACCCGGTCATTCAGCAGATGCAGACAGTTTTCCACTTCAGAGCTCCCAACATTCAAGCCTTCAGTCTTGCCTCATTGGACAGCAGATCAATATTGAGATTGTAGTCATTCAGTGATCAACCTGTAAGGACAGTCTGGACACAAGCCACTGTCCTGCTCGTGCACTTATGAAACTTACTTTTATAGGACTCTTTCAAAAGACTTCTTCACAAACAGTCAACATTGCAACTTATTCTGGCCAAAAACCACCTTCTGTATTTAAACATGAAGACAAGAAAGTAAAGGCCTGCTCGCACCAAGATGAAAATTCGATGTGATAATACATTTCTTATTATTATCATCAATGTTGAAAACAGATTTTGCTGCTGAAAATGTATCTGGGAAATGTGATAACTATTTAAAAGTTTGTGGTAAGTAAGGTTTAAAAAATAAAATAGTACTTGTATTTTGCGGGGACGTATAAAATTGATTTAAAAAAAAATTACAGCAAAGAATTTATAATCTTACAAAAGATTTCTATTTCAAATAAAAAGCTGTTCTTTTGAACTTTCTATTCATCAAAGAATCCTGCTGTTCCCACAAAAAATATAAAGCAGGATGTTTTCAACATTGATAATAAGAACCATTATTAATTACTGAGCACCAATAATAATTGCATATTAAGTACAGGTATGTAAATAGTATGAGCAGTAAATAAGCATATTAGAATGATTTCTGAAGGATCATGTGACACTGAAGACTGGAGTAATGAAGCTGAAAATGATCCAGCTTTGATCACATGAATTAAATTACATTTTAAAATATAATAAAATAGAAAATTGTTATTTTAAATCCTAAAAAAAAATCAGGATATTAATATTTTAAATGTATTTTTGAGCAAATAAATGCAGCCTTGATGAGCATATGTATATATTTATATTTTATATATTTATATTATACTTCACTTTATTTTACTTCTATTTTGTCATTGTATATTATTTTTATAGTCATAACTTGTTTTAAATCATGCCAATGATCAGTTGATACTTTAAGTTGATATAGAAATTAGATGCATACACATACTGTTTGACTTTCCATTTTTATGCATAAATGGACAAATCGCATGTGAAATTTGGACAGAATTTTCATGCCAAACATTAGTGTTGATGTGAACAGGCCTTAAAGTGAAGAAGAAATAATCAGAAATGTATTTACACTATAATCCGACTCTATGTAAAATCACCTCAAACCTTGCAAACTAAAAATCAGTCATTTTTTTAAATGCTAACTAGCACTCCAGCTCTTCTAATGTTTCTCTTTTCAATAGCTAATGTGTTTTTGGTGGGCATATCACGCCTCATTCAACATTCACCCTGCTTTGACCTAGTCTTTACCTTAGCTACCCTGGGGCTGATCCACACAGCTGCTGTAGAGAAAGTCACTGGCTGTCAAAGCTCAGGTCTAACTCTGTGGCTGTTTGAACCCCAGTCGGCGGAGGTCTGCACGCTCAACGATGAGGGCAAAGCTAAATGTGCATCATTCAGGGATTTATGAAACGTCTTTGGACATGTCGCCCATGCATTTAACGCTGGACTAACCAGCTTCACGTCAGTTCTGCTTTGATCTTTTTTTTTTTTTTTTTGGATGAGCCCCAAGGTAAAGCCATGTTAGCAGAAACTTTCAGGGTCAATAATAAAGCTACAATAGCTTCAGGTGAGGTCTGACGTCCTGCTGGTGTTGAACACTACGGTCAGCCGTCCTTTGACGTCAGTGGTGATTTTTATTCTCCTGAGACTGAAAATACCCTTCAGAGGTTCATGTCTGAACAATAATGTTGGTGCATCGCTGCCCACGATGAACAGGACCACAAAGTTGAAAACATTTTTTTTTATATTCATGTAAGGTTCATTCTCTGACTCTTAGAATTAATAATGGAACATTTTTGCTGCTGTTCCTTTAAGGACTGGACGTTTTTAGCACTAATTTGTGAGTTGTGGCTTTGCTGACTATAGTTTTGCGCTGCACCATCCTTCATTAGCATCCAATTTACAAAGCCTGTATCGCATTCAGGGCTCCTGTGGATATGGGAAACTTGGAAATATATATTTTAAAGTTGTGATTTTCATAGATTTCTGTGGTTGTTATATATGTGTACTAATAAATGATTTAATTAGTTCATAAGTTGTAATTTAATTTGGCCAAAAGGTGTAGGAACCCTGCACAATGTTTCAGGTTCACAAAAAAAAAAAAAGAGATCTATCTATATATAGAAAGCTCTGTCATGAAACTCTAGATGGCGCAGGCTAATAGGTCCTTAACTCAATCTTCTTGCAATCACATCATTCTCTATACGGCACTGCTGATTGGTTCCTGCTGTATTAGTAGCCAATGAGCTTTCTGCTCAACCTTCAAATTCTTGGTCAGCGTTTGATGTAGCAGTTTGCAGTGCGCTTCAGAAACCTCCACCTGTATAGATCTGCTACGGGTAATTCTATCTATCTATCTGTCTATCGTCTGTCTATCATCTATCTGTCTATATATCTGTTTTTCTGTCTTTCTGTCTATCATTCAATTTATCTCTCATTTTCATTGTTGCACGCTAAGGAATATCCAGAACAGCATGTATTTTACTCTTATCATTTGTTGTACAATGCTGTCCTGCAGGCTACATTTATGAAAACCAGATGGTTGATTTGTAAATGTGGACATCATTTGTTCAAATATGTTCAGTTTTCCGTTGCAGCTTAGTTTCAATAAATGTTCTCTTTGAACTGTGGAGGAAGTTTTGAGTTTTGAAAGACACAGAACGTGTTCATAGTCCTCTTTTATTTGAAAAGATCAAGGCAAATTTGATTCCTCACAATATGACCCCTTTAAGCTACTGAAACCCAGAAGGTTGAGATCTACTATATAACTTTACACGGAGTTCCTCTCAGGTTGTTCCTTGACATTTATCCTCCAAAGCTATTTAGCGCTCTCCAGGCACACACCCCATCTCAGTTCTCCTTATAAAAGTCGATTTCATTCCGTCCCTCAGTGACCATAAATCTCTGATCCAATGCCTTGGGTCGTGTAGGTACATTCTCATTTTCACTGACCCTTTCTTACCTTCATCTCCTGTCCGTCGCTTCCTTCCTCATTAGGAGCTTTCCATCTGCTGAAACAGGGCTTTGAGATCTCTCTCTCTCTCTCTAATCTCTATTCCCTATCATGATGTTCAATCTCCCTCGGAGTCTAGAGAAGGTCTTCCTCCATCTGTACCATCTCCCTTTTTTGCCCTTTTAATTCTCCTTGATCTGCGATATCTCTGCTTTTAATAAGCGTGATCATTCTCTTTCTTCCAGTGGAAAAACCTTGGAGTCACTTAAGAGTCACCCGAAACTGGTGGGAGTATGTCACGGTTTGGCAGCGTTCGGCTCGTCATGTAGCGTTTCATTTCTGTTCTTTTTGTTGTGGTGGCTTGTATCTTGTTTTCTGTCTCTTTTGAATCATCAGAGCGCTTATACTCTAGAATTCTTTATGTTTGCTGGGGAGAAAGACAGGGGAGGGCTGCTTTCTTAAGGATGCATGTTGCAAACTTTAACACAAAAAAACATTCTTGGTTGTCTTTGGTGTATTTCTGTGCCTAACAAAAGGTGTCAAAAGTCTGCGCCTGACAAAAGATCGTCAAACATCACCAGGAACAAAGATGTTGCTTTTGAAACCTGAAAGTCATTTGGGAATCAAAGCAACGCTCCAGGTTGAGTTGGACAGAATTTTGTTTACAGTCTAAAAATACAGATATCGTTTTAGTAAAATGAGGGAATGAATAATTAAACTGTGCGCACAATTTACTTAAAACAAAGGAACTAATTAGTAAAACATGCTGACATATAAGTCGTGGGAACAAATTCATGGCCACAATACCAACTAGAAGTTAAACAATCTTTCTTAATTATCCAATTCAAGATTTAGACTGATCTACCATTTTATGTAACTGACTTTAAAAAGTTAGGACCAGCCTTGAAGAGAAACAAATAGATGACTAACTTTTAAGACTAGACTAAGCAGTTTATGCAACCCGCTTCAAGCTTTCGCGTTCCGCACCATTTTTAAAGTACAGCAAAACATTGGCTTGAGGCTTCGTCCTCCATTGCGCCATTGAAAAGAGTCATGTGATCGTGGTTGGTGTCATTCGCCACCGTCGCTTATTTAATGGCGTACGACTCACATTGACGGGAATATCCGATCTGTCCACTTACATGGCAGACGCAAATGCTTGTTTCTGATTCATATCAGATTTATTCGATTTAGGCTTGAAACCAATCTGAGAATATCGGAATCCATTTTTTCCTGGTTATAGTTCATATCCGATCTGAGCCACATGGGAAAAAAAAAATTGGGTCTCATGAACCATGTAATGTAAACGCCGCCTAACATACCAAACACCTCGTGTTCTCCAACATTGCTCATTTATGACAGTCGGCTTTGAAGCAAATTGCTTCTGAAAACTTACTTACAAGTGATAGAAAGCTATCAGAGACTTCTGCACCACATTATTCTCGCCATGCTCAAAACTTTTATACAATTTGTCGCCTGTCCGGAGCTGGGATATCAGTTTCAGGGTCACACCACAACAGGGTGCAGCGCTTAGGCTCTGAGTGGGCCTGTGAATAACTAAGAGTCTGATTGGGGATGACACTTCTTAGATGGGGACAAATGGCGGGCTGGGCCCTCGGCTTGCTTCCGCTGACCCTGACACAACTCCTTTTGTGATGCTGCAAGGGGTGGGTCACCTGTGTTTTTTTTTTTTTAAGAGAACCAGATTAAAAGGTTAATGGATTCAGTTCAGAAGACCTGCCAATCCATTACAGTGGGCACACTAGTGTGAGGATAGATTTGTTCAGCATATTAATGCTGGATGAGGATGATTTGAAGGTGACTCTGCTGCCCCCTTTGGGCAAATGTGTGACATTACAAGCTCAATACATGGAGACGGGAGCAAGCAACAAATATACTATTCAATAAACAAGTGTATAATACTTTTCTGGAAGTAAGAAACAGCATACTTATCACTTGCAAAAATAGTAGATTCTTTAAAGGTACCATTTCAACCATAGCTACAGCCAAAATGCCACATTTTACTTGTATTGTTACTGCTGTCAAATTTTAATGAATTAATGATGGTTAAACCAGTATTTTTAATATTGTTTGAAAGACGTCTCCCATGCTCACTAAGGCTGCATTTATTTGATCTTAAAAAAATAAGTAAAACTGTAATGTAATATTATTACAATTTAAAATAACTGTTTTCTGTTTGAATATTTTAAATTGTAAATTTTTTCTGTGATGGCAAAGATGAATTTTCAGCATCATTCCTCCTGTCTTCATTGTCACATGATTCTAATATCCTGATTTGATGATCAAGAAACATTTCTGATTATTATTAGAATCTGGATGCGTTTTGTGTGTGTGAAGAAGAAGAAGACTACCCAGAAGTGTGTGTGTGTGTGTGTGTGTGTGTGTGTGTGTGTGTGTGTGTGTGTGTGTGTGTGTGTGTGTGTGTGTGTGTGTGTGTGTGTGTGTGTGTGTGTGTGTGTGTGTGTGTGTGTGTGTGTGTGTGTGTGTGTGTGTGTGTGTGTGTGTGTGTGTGTGTGTGTGTGTGTGTGTGTGTGTGTGTGTGTGTGTGTGTGTGTGTGTGTGTGTGTGTGTGTGTGTGTGTGTGTGTGTGTGTGGTCCCCTCCCTTTGTTAAGAGGACAAAATGATGGAGGGAAAAAGATGGCAATATCCGAAATCGTTATCCTTGCAAAATTTTCCATGATGGCTAGTGATTGCATTGTGTCACTGAATGTCCTCACAAAGATAGATGTACAAGAAGTGGCCGCTTGGATAAAAGAACAAGAGTCAGTGACCAGAAACAATGTTCAGAGTGTTCCAGTTTATGTCCAGCTGGCAACCGTCACCGCAGCGCATGGCTGACTGCAGTGCTGTGCTTTAGAAGTCAACATTTTATTAAAGATCTGTATCTTCATTTAAATGCAATGTAATAGTAGTAGTAGTATTGTTGTATTTAAAAGTTGTTATAAGTGATATAAAGGTATTCACAATTAATATGTTTTTATTTCTGTAGTGTAATGATTATGGGGTGACTGGGTGTGAACTTTAAAGCAATGATTTAAATGATTTAAAAGGATACTGCCCAATTTAATGTAGCTAGTTAAGTTTTGCTAATTGTCACAATTTCCAAGGAAGACGAAGAAGGATTAAGTAGCAACAGTCTTTAATAAAGTAAAGCAAACACAGGTAGATCCGAAGGTAATCGCAAACTAAACAGCACGTAGACAAACAATACCGGACAATGAAGGAAACAAACTGAGGGACTTAAATACACAATGATAATGAACTCAATGCAGACAGCTGTGCTCATTAAATAAATCACCATGACAACACACAGTGGCGGGAACCTAGGGCTGAATTCGAAATCGCCCCCTAAACCCGCAATCACTAGTCCCTACATTAGTCCACTAATACAGTTCAATTGAAGGAGTGAATGAAAAACGAGTGAGTGAATTCGGACAGCCGTTGAGCGTACATCGGCCGTACACTCATTATTGTGGTGCATTGTGGGATTGAATGAGTGCACTCGATAACGTCCACTATGGTTTCGGACACCACTACAAATGGCTGTCCCCTCAAATAATTGACCATTTGACCATTAAACCCCATTTGAGGGTATAGGGGCAATTTCAGACTCAGCCTAGAACAAAGGAAACTAAAGATAAACAAACTAAAAGTCCATGAAAATGAAACCAACTAAACATAATGGTTACAGAACGCCCCCCTCCAGGAAGCGTTTGTGGTCCAACAACCAGCAGTGTAGCCGAAAGGTATGTAGATCCTGGTAGAGCCAAAAAACTGAAGGGACCGGGTGACAACAAAGGCCCTCAAAAGTCTGCGGCACAGGCAGGGCAATTTCCAGCCAAACTGGAGCCGGTGGGACGAGAAAGCATGGTGTTGCCGATGGGACAATGGTCCCGGGTGGAGCCGAGGGAGGGAGGAGCCGGGGCGGAGTTGGAGCTAAGGCCCTGGAGGTCTGAGGTGGAACACAGGAGTCAACAGACCTTGGCTGAGCTGGCGAACTAGAAGTCCACAGTGGATACTAACAGGTAAGAGCCAATAGAGGAGCCGAGGGACTGAAGGGCACCATCATAGGCGGGGTCGAGGGACCAACTAGCCTGGGCAGAGGAGGTGGGAAACAGAGACAAGCTGGGTGTATTCTTAACGACATAGCAGTCTCTGAGCTGGGTTTGGCCAGCGGACTGGGTGGAATTAACAGGGAGGCTGTCATCCTCATCCAGTTCCTCTTCTCTATTTCCCACCGGCTCATAGGTAGAAGTCAGCAAACACACCTGATCAGACTGGGCGACTACTCAGCTCCGGGACAGACGTGGACGTTAACTCTGGCACCAGCTGAGGGTAGAATCGGAGGATCGCCTCTCTCCACGTTCCTTCACTCACGTCAGGTACATCAAGGGGGGGATAATAATTGGCTCCAGTCCAATACAGAGACTTTAGTGTCTCATCGTTAAGGTCCGTTTTCAGAGCCAGTTGACAGAGTCCGGCAGTGTACTCCAAGATAGAGAGATTGATAAACTGGGCTGCGATATCCATTTTCTTCTCTTTTGGGTCCAGTATTCTGTCACAATTAGTTCCAAGGAAGATGAAGGATTAAATAGCAACAGTCATTAATAAAGTAAAGCAAACTACTTAAACATAACTGTTAGACTAGTAGCCTGTAGTTTAGCTAACTACTTTTTCAAAACGGTCGCTTGACTGTCATTGAACTACTTTTTATCATGAGTAGCTTGTAGCTTGACAAGCTACATTTTCAAAGTAGCTTCCTAACATTGGTCCATGAGAGTGTGATTGGCAAGATAGGACATTAGACCTCGCTTTGACCCAAGAGAATGTGTGAAACATAAAAAATCATAGTCCTTCACTCTGAAATAAATCGCAGAGAGGTGTCACTGTCCAACATTATCTCAGATCCAACCAGCTGATTGATGCAGCGTGTTTTCAGCCTTGTCATCAGCTGCTTTAATTGAAGTCCAGCATTATTTACAGCCTGACTGACCCGGCAATCTGTCCAGTGTGTGAAAGCCGTTTTGAACTGCGACACATGAATATTGCATACAAGTCGGCGTTATACGATTTACAGTTTCCTTTGTTCTGATGGTGGCATCAACAACACCTGGGTTGTATTTCATCATCATAGAAAAAATATTTGCAGATCTAACGAACCGTTTGATGGACTGCATAGATGCATGTGACAAAGTTTGTGTATGGGAGAGATGTTCAATGAGAATTTTTTTAGAAACAATACATCAAATCACCAGGAGCATCATATAATGCAAATGCACTACGAATGAGCCACGTTCTCTGGTAGCATGGTTATAGCACTTGGGTCTTTGATTTATATTAGAAATTATATTTATATTAGAAAATTGTTATATGGATATTATTGAGCTCCAAACCTAAAGGAGTTATGCAAACATTTAACAGTACTCTACTGGTAGGCAGACAAAAGTATAGATATTTTCCAGATTCATTTTTTTTTATATATGGGTCTTTGTACAGTAATATATTGCAAGGGGATCATCAAATTTGGGGTCTGTGGAATCAAAAATTAAATAAATAAATATACAAGTATGATGTAATGTAGAGGGGATCGTCAAATTTGGAGTCTGTTGAATCCAAAAATAATATATATATATATATATATGATGTCATATATTTTTGGCCATGTTTTTGGGTGGAATTATTCAACATATAGCAATAGCCTACTATAATAATAGGCAAAAAAATAAAATAGATTTTTGTTTTAATTTTTAAAATTTATATAGGGTTGTAAGAATGTTTGTATTTTTGTATAAATGGATCTTTATACATGAAAATATTATATTTATATTTTAGGAACAAGCTTCCTTGCAAGGGGAGTGTCATATTGAGGGTTTGTGACATCAAAAACTTAATTAGGGGATTAATGAATGGAAGAGAGGGTTTATGAATGGCAGTGAAGTGATGCAACTGGCATTGGTAGGTCACTAGACATGGCGGTTGTAATATGTCCGAATTTCATACTTTTTTAATGATCCCGAAGTACATTCAAATATAGCACCTACTCAGACAATATGTGATTTCAGACGCAACCCCAGTCTTTGATCTTAGCGTGTGGATGGATTATCCCAGAATGCTCCCGGTTTTCAGATAAAAAGTCACTTCAGATAAAAGCATCTGCCAAGTAACCACACATTTTAATATACCATCATTGAATTTCAGTAATCTGGTCAGTCTTGAAGACTGAAAAAAAAATTGGAAACTGTCCCCGGTGGCGTGTTTGGGAGTGCTATTACTTTTTTGAAAGGGATTTTGTGTCATATCGCCAATAACAGTCCTTGGCTGGAATGCAGATTGCCCTTTTGAAGAATTGAATTGAGAGTATAAGAAGAAGGTTGTTGTTTTTTTTTTTGAGAAAACACTGCGAGGCATTCATATAATCCTACAGTTCAAACTACAATCCGGCCTCTAGCTCATAAATGCCAGAGGAGAACTGGCCCCCGACTGAGCCTGGGTTCTCCCAAGGTTTTTTTTTTCTCCATTAGGTCACCTGATGGAGTTTTAGGACACCATTAGGTCACTTGATGGAGTTTTTCGGTTCCTTGCCACTGTTGCCTTTGGCTTGCTCAGTTGGGGATATTTTGGGGATATTTAATTTAATTTTATCAATCAATAAATTCCTCTTGAAACAAACTTTGTTGTATTATTTTAATTTAATACTGTGAAGCTGCTTTGATACAATCTGTATTGTGAAAAGC
Source organism: Leuciscus leuciscus (assembly GCF_965113295.1). Classification (NCBI taxonomy): domain Eukaryota; kingdom Metazoa; phylum Chordata; class Actinopteri; order Cypriniformes; family Leuciscidae; genus Leuciscus; species Leuciscus leuciscus. Next base: position 35,426,040 of record NC_138727.1, on the reverse strand, counting down.
GCTATACAAATAAACTTGACTTGACTTGACACTGGAAGACCACTACTGCAAGGCTACACTATTACACTATTACACTATTAATTTTCATTATTTTGGGACTTTCCATATGTGGAAGTTACCAGAAAACCTTGAGCCTTCATTGAATGGACACACTAAGGTGAATCTGAGTTATGCTGATTTAAATTAAATTAAATACATTTTTAAAAACACATTTTTATAGTCACTTTTTGTATGGTAGTTTTTACGGTAGAAAAAAAAAGTCAAATAAATTTGACCTGGAGATTCACCTGTATACAACTGAAACAGACAGAGTAGCATAATATTTATTTGTTTGTTTGTTTGCCTGCTGGCTTGAGTTTGAAGAACTTTATATTTATTCAACTCTATAATTGAGCCCACCACTGTTTTGAGTTCAGGCCCAAAATTTGATTTTGCAGTATATCTTGGGAGATATGAGTGGAAGGATAGAGAGACAGAAAGACTGACAGTGTGGAAGTTTATTGAGGATCTATTCTTCTCTCCACTCCCTAGTTAAACCCAGAGAAAAGCTTTGATTTCCCCTGAGAGAAGAGAAAGTAGAACACACACACACACACACACACCCTTCTGTCCAAGTTTATGTCCTCCGTGCAAGATGTAGTCCGCTGCCCTATACAACAGTATTGACAGTCAGTGACTATGAATGATCGCATAACGGGCTGGAAGTAACACAAATTGTCTTTTAAAAATATTGTATTGCTTACATACTTTCACATGGATGACTTTTATTTTGAAGGACGAAATCATTCTGTTTATTCTAAGCACGCGCTTCAGTTTTGGCGTCTGCCGCTTTAAATGCTTGTGCTAGTTAAAGTAGGATGGATTCTGATTGGCTCTCAGTGTTTTTAACGTTCATCACCTGGGGGAAAAATCGTTCTGAAAGTGATTCACGATAGGCTATATTTTCTCTGTGCTGTTTTCGTTATAATTGTTCTGGGGCACGTTCAAGTTCAAAACGGTGCGCAACGTTTTGTTACGGTTTCCGGGTTGAACGTCATGTTTCCTGGAAACGGCGTGCACCGGTGTGCAACGGGGTTTGAGACATAGATATTATCAGAGAATGTCTAATAGGAAGAGAATTGGCACTCTCTGGTTACTCTCTGGTTTCTGGACTGGCTGCAGTAACACGTCTCTGTCCAGAATGAATGGAGGTCTATGACGCTAAACCATCAAAATCCACTTTTCTCAGGATATAATTTTTTGTCTAGTAATTTGAATGTTGTATTCGAAAGGAGATGCAAAGAAATTACACATTGCTGGGTGTTAGATTTTTTAGAGTCACTTATTTGCTTTAAAAAGTCTTTTAAAATGTCAATGACGTCATACACATCGTACGACCAGAGATACTGCTTTACGGCAATCCTTCAGTCACTTTGGTGCTTTCGCGCTCGGCACTTTCTTTTCTCTCGAGGCATCGACAACACAGCTGACACAGGTAAATACACGTGCTAGAAGAGTTTTTGTTTTGTTTGTTTCTGGTCCCGCTTCGGATGCCACGATGCCATCAAGCGGCATCTCTGGTCGTAATCAGGCCTTCACTGACCAATCAGCGTTCATTAGCAGAATGCTAGCGTGTCATGGGCAACAACAACTCAACCTGTAAGAAATCGAAAGGACATAAGTACTCGTTCATTCAATTTTCGACCTATAACCCATGTTGAACTGGCAAAACCTACAATAAAATCTGAGATTTCTCAACGGCAATCGGGTGAAAGAGACAAATTTAGCCGTCTAGCCCCATAGACTCCCATTCAGTCTGCACTCGCCCGCGATCACCTCCAGTGGAATTCTAATGGAACTGCAACCAAGATCGATACAATGGGGCTAATAGGAAGTGCCAAGGCTCTCCGTAGACGGGCTCTGATATTATATAGAGACTAGATGCCCTATTGGCCGCTGGGCACTGAGAAATGCGGCCGCCATCTTAAACCGGTCGTATTCCTAGTTTCGTTGCGTGGCAGCAGTGAAGATGCCAGAGCACTGTGGAGTATTTTCCTGTTCTAATCGGCGGACCATCACAAATAGGGCCCAGGGGATTACTTTTAACATTACCGTACTATTGGTTGTATTTTGTGAATAGAATATTACCAGATAATTGAGAAGGAGCAATGATCTTTGATATTACTGTACTGAAATCGTAGCCAGCTAACGTTAGCTAGGCAATGTTTACTGCACCAGCCGGTGTTCACCCGGCATGGAGAGGTAGGGTAAAGTAATAATTACAAGAGCTTCTCGGTTATTTTAGTCCCGTCCGAATGTGCATCTCAGTAATCATTACGTTTACGGACAATGTCAGTAAAGATTACAGCGACTTTTACCTTCTGTAAAAAGTACCTCAGGTAACGTTAACGTTTACATTAATAGACGTGCGAATAGACCCTCTGTAAATCAAGTAATTTCGTGTTTAAAAGTAGTTTCCTGTGGTTTTTCAAGTATTGAGACACTTGAAAAGGCATTCAGTTGCGTTCTAGACACTAGGAGAAATCTCCCCACAAGTGTTTTCTCCCTCCCTCAAAGTGTTTTCCACATACCATTCAGATCAGAATGAAGTTCGAAAGCACTTGTAAGAGGCACGAAACTTACTTTTAGCGCAATCCAATCTGAAGTTAATTCATACATTGTTCGACCGGACATAACTGTTTTATATATATATAAATATAGGTTATTTGTGTTTGCGCACGTGATATCAGGAAGCAATGTAAATGTAAAACACACACGTTTCTTCAACTTATTAAAATATTTTACTTTACTGCAACTATCTGTTTCTGCTTCTTTATCATATTTATAGTGTGTGATTTATAAAATACCTTATATCCTACATCACATATTTTGTATGTGTTGTATTAATATTATATTACTGTTAAGCCTACTATGAATATTAAAATACGCCGAACCATGTGTCCTGGCTGTATAATAGACATGAATGACCTTTGCAGCAGAAAAACCCGCGTGAAAATCAGTTCTGTATTCAGTGAGGTATAATTAATTAAATGCGCTGACAGCTCATTGCACCTGCCATACAGATTACACTGAGTGGAGCGGGTGACCGGTCTAAGATGGCGGCCCCACGTCTATGGTTTGAGATACGTTTCCTCTTGTTTGGTGGGTGTGTCAGAACTGCAGTCCAATCAGCAGCAACATGTATATAAAGCACGCGGTATTAAAGTGAACTCGCACAATGGGTTCAAGGAAAGTAATTTACAAATGTGTTCGATGCAGCTCGGTATACGCAACAACTGAGGATATTAAAATATATGTTTGTCGTAAGTTTTATTGTAAAAATATAGGATAGCAACATAATGATGTAGTTGTTTATATTTTTAGCTTCATTGCAAGTGTATGACATTTGGTATAGAAATAAACAATGGTAATTAAGTGCTTTTCCTAAAAATGAGAAAGAAAATACAGGGTATTAAAACAGTATGAACTACAAATAAAGTCAGTATGTGAGGCTAAATAGATGTGTTTTAGTCTGAATTAGGTAAGATGTGTGCTTCAGTTTCAGCAATCCCTTCACTCGACTGGGATGTTCTCTTTTGTTCTGGGCGGCAAGTGCAGTAACTGTAATATCGGGCATATTTTGTAGTATTAAACACATATTTATACCGACTTCATCAGGCTCCGAAAATTCTTCACAAAGAATGGCCTTCTCAGCTAGCCTAGAAATCTAGACGCACCCTAGCGGCAGCAAAATTATTTTGCAGCCAGGGTGGGTCTAGCAACTCTCAATAGACCTTTTTTCTGCAAAAACCTAAATTGGGTCAGGCCAATCACGTCGTGTATAGAGTAGGCGGGGGCGGGCTTAACATATGACGACAGAGTTGCGACGGTTCCTGCTACTTGAATACAAAGAATGACGGCTGCTGCGGATGGAGAACAGCGGTCTTTCGAATCGGCTTTGGCCGCAACTCTGGAGGACTTGGAGTTAAGCTTTTCTTTGAGAAAAGAACAAAGAACAGCACTTAAGTCATTCTTAAAAAAAGGAAGATGTGTTCGTAGTTTTGCCGACCCTATACGGCAAAAGTTTAATCTATCAGCTAGCGCTGCTGGTGGAAAACGCTCTGGTTGGTTGAAGCGCTGTCCTATTGTGTGCAGAGGGAATTTGAAAGACAGCCGTTTATCCCACCCATCAGATTGACCGTGTCTATGGTGAGTTGCCAGACTAAACATCTTGATGTACGTCTGGCTTGGGCTACTTCTCAGCTGCCATAGTTGCAACTCTTGCGTCATCAGAACCATAGACAGTATGATCAGAACAGTGTGTTCAACGCATCACCGTTTCTGTTTAAAAAACATTGTGCAACGTTTTGTCCGGGCTGAACGCTGCCCTGGACTCCGCTATTCTTTTATACTCAAAATACTTTTTAGAACTATGTCCTTATCGTTATATTTATCATCCTTGGTTTGAACGGGCCTTTAGTCCACCCTGTTGTCGAACATGCTAGACCATTACAGGGTGTAAATATAAAATCAAAATAGCTGTAGATTTGTGATGGGAAATTGTAGGGTCATTCATTGGCTTACCTTGAATTTTTAATGAATATCTATGTGTAATATATTTTAAATTTAATTACTTTCCTATATTGTCCATGCAGGCAATGACATAAGTATAGGTTTTTCAGATGTATTCCAAGTTTTAGTGTCAGTCTGCAAACACTGAAAATCCATGCATGAATGAATTAATGATAATAATAATAATTAATGAATTCATGCTTCTTTTTTTCCTCAGGGACAAAAATCTGCATGCAGAAAATGAACCAGTGACTTAATAGTGGAGTGGCATAATGGTTAAAGGTTTGAAGCCCACACTTTGGAGCAAGGCACTTGGATAAAAGCATCTGTCAAATTATTATTTTGTCATTCTTCAAACTTTGAGGCGTTTTGAGTGTACATTTTTAGACATGACCAGCAGATGGTGCTCATGTAAAATCCAAGTTACTTCAGCAGGACAGTACCTTTCTCCACGTCTAATATTCATTACTGCTAACTAACATGTTCCTCTAACACACGTATTCTCATATCAAGAGGGAAATATAATGGATGTGGAAAATAAATATGCAAAATAACTTGAAATTGGCTTTATGCAATTTATTTAAAAAACGTACAAAAGCACACTGTAAAAAATATTATTTTGTTAGAGCCTAAAAATATACTTCGTTTTGACACACGTCATGTAAAAAAAAAAAAAAAAGAAAGTAATATGACTGAATCAATTTTAATACACCACACATATAACATTAAAGGATCTGATCAGACAGAAATTGTATTACTGCACGTTAACATTAAACATTGTACAATAATTTAAATAAGCTCATTATAAAACCTTTTAAATATAGTTTAAATACTGCTTGGAGTAATGCTACTTTCAGTGTTTTAGTCATACAGCAAGTGAATTCTATAACAAAACCTCTTTTGTCGACAACATCTGCGTCTGACTCTGCGGTTACTGGCAGCCGGCCTGCTGTTTTCAGCTCTTCTGTGATTTCCCATTAACTGCATGAGGCCAGCTCTCAAATCCCAGGATTTTGATTGGGCAGCCTTGGTCATGTGACAGGATGGAATTCCACTTGCAGGGTCTCTGGAGTTTCCAAATGCCCCTTCTGTTCTTCCTTGCTCTTCCGTACTTTCATTTCTGGCTTTAGGCATTTTGTGTCATTGGGCAATTGGACATCTTAAAAGTGAAGGTGTTATTGATGTTCTTGCTGTTGCAAAACAAACAAAAAAAAAGTCACATTAATATAATGCATATATGAAATGTACTATATGTGAACATTAGCCTGAGAATTGTCTTAGAGAGCATTAAGGACATTAACTTTTTAATGCTTAACTTTGGTATAATCTCTAGTTATTCTGTACCGTCATGTTTGGGGTATATATGGTAACACTTTACAAGAAGTTTTCATTACGTAACATTATTTAATGACTTTAGTGAACATGAACTAAGAACAAACCATCTACATATAGATGAAATTAAATGTTAATTTCAACATGTACTAAAAAATTATTAAAATCAAAAGTTACATTAGTTAATGCACTCTGAACAAACAATGAACAGCTGGATTTTTATTAACTAACATTAACGATGATTAATAACAATTGTACTGCTCATTGTTAGTTCACGTTAGTTAATACATTAACTAATGGTAACAAATGAGACCTTATTGCAAAGTGTTACAGAGTATATTTGGTCCCATTAGATTAGTGGGGCAAATATTGCCTGGTATTATTTGATTACTACCGATTAAAAACAAAGTGACATAATAAAAATGTCGGTACCTCTTCCAGCAAGACTGCAGGTTCTTTCCTTGCAATGTGTTTGGATCCAAGCAGCGCTCGATGCCTTTACTTGAATTATTTGCTTGTTTTAGTGTCAGTCTGCAAACATTGAAAACACATCAAATTAATACGATTCAGTCTATGATATTGTGTCAACAAAGTTGATATGTGTGTCTACTTAGCAACTGTGTGAAATGCTAGGTAATTTATGGCATTTTATTTAATGATTAAACATTTAATCTAATTTATAGATTCAATAATTTATTTTAATTTATTAATTTTAACTTTAATTTATTTAATCTAAGAGCTTTTTGCCAATAGAAAAGATAGATTTACTTGATAAGCAACAATGCATAAGATAGTAAGACTTGTTTTAAGAGAATGTATCTTTAATTCAAGTGTATTTTGCACTTGTTTTCAGTATAAGCCTGTTAAAAACACCCTTAATATCTTAATTATGCATTAAGCAAAATACATTGCATATAATAGGCTATGTTTAATATCACATGCATATATTATGTTTTATCACATGCAGGTTAACAGATTGACACTTACATGATTTCTACTTTGTTGCAGTATGGTCTAATGGGTAAAATGGAGAACTCTTCAATAGTGTCCTTTCGGAGACCTTTCCTCAAATTTTCCACACACCAGCATCTGTCCCGTACTTCAGCTAGAACTGTTAGGGAATAACATTGAAAGATTAACTTAAAATGCATGATTCTGATTCTGCACAACAACAAAAAACAGCAAGACGTCCAAAATAAATAACAAGCATTAAACTGTAATTGTCTTACCTCCACTCAGCTGAATACAAACTACTGCGAGCAGCAGCAGAGGAAGGACTTTGGGTAAAAATGCCATAACTTGTTTGCTAGAGGAAAAAATAGATAAGAAATTCTCCAATGGTTTGATGAGCTTTCAAAGAAAGCAGAAAGTGCTGCTGGAGCTGAAGTGAAAGTGTGAGGAGTGAAGCCTCTACTCTGGGTTTTTATAGGCCCTTGAGAGGGAAACCCACTCCCACATCATTTCCCAGCAGTCATTCAGTTTACTATACACTGGAATTTCCAAAGTACTGCCTCTTGGAGCTAAAGAAAGGGAGTCAGTGCAAGTGATAGAAAGAAGAGAGAAGAGGGGAAGGGGAGGGGGAGGGGGAGGGGAGGGATTGAGTGAATACACAGTTCCAAATAAATGTAGGATAGAAATAAAATGAAGACTTTTTGATTTGCAAAGTAAGATTAGACAAAATCATTGATTATATTACAGAATGTATATATACTTCTTAATGCTGCATTATTTATTTATTTTAGTCAGAAAAGTAATATTTCTTCAGCCTGAATACATTTGGTCACGCCAGTAAAAGTTTCAAAAAAAGCAATGATTCAACATCCTAGCGGATTACATTCAGCAGCATAATGACGCATATCATTGTCAGAGCACGCGAACGCTGCTGCTCTCGGACATGTTGAGGCCGATACCTCATAATCATCATGTCTAACAGAAGCAAAATGCCTTTGGGATTTTTGGGGTCATTTCCCACATTAGATGCAAACTGCACATACTGTATGGGAATACATTTAGTCAAGAACCTTATCTCACTCTATGTAGATAATTAAATGGTTCTGTCAGATGCTTCATATCTTGACTTGAACCTTTTAGGGGTTTCCATCTTGGGATCATTTTATGGATTTAGTTTTAATCAGTGTTGGAGGTAATGCATTAAAAGTAACATGAGTTGCGTAATCAGATTACTTTTTCAAAGTAACTAGTAAAGTAATGAACTCATTGCTTTTAAATTTACAACAAAATATCTGAGTTACTTTTTCAATTAAGTAATGCAAGTTACTTTGTTTTCCCATTTACTGAGTGACAGCTCTCCTGTCCTCATGTTGAGACTAATCATGAGTAAGTGCTGAGGTGTTGTGTGCGCTGTGTAAACATGATGTTATTGTAGTTCTAGACTACATGTGAGCATGCATTTACTCATCTAACTTCAACAAAAACAGATTCAAGTTCCTCAGATGAATAAAACAGTGAAATGCAAACTCAGAATATTACACAAACCTGCAATAATTAAATATGTTAAATAATACAAATATACTTTGTGTATTTAGTCTCACTTTAGTCTCATACTTTTGACAATCCAATTAAATTACTAGTAAGTAAAGATGACTTAAGATAAACATCACATTGTCGCATGTACTGTGTGTATAATCCACAAGACAAAAGGAATTAAAGCAAAATGAGTTTTAATGCACAGTAACACACTAGCATAACACTATCAACATCAACGCAAGACCAAGGACTGAAGAAACTGAGGTCTTAAATACACAGGAATGGCAATCAACAGAACAACGAACAGGTGGGGACTAATAATAAGGACTAAGGAACCATAATAACAAAGAAGGGGTGGGAAAACTAGGTAAAAAACACAGGGACAAGAACTAAAGCAAAACAGAATCTACATGTGACACACATTTGTGTTTTAATTTAAAGTAGGTTGAGTTGAACCAAAGAGTATAGAAGCCCAAGAGGCGAAACTCTGTTGTGTTATGGGTAACAGTCTGTAGATGGCGCTGCGGAGGCACGTCCGCCATTATGGACTGAAAGCTGCTGAAATTGTTAGCGCCAGTTTGTACTAGTGATGTATGTCTCCGGTCTCGAGACCACTTTTACGTGGTCTCGGTCTTGTCACGGTCTTGACGGTCTTTGGTCTTGGTCTTGTCTTGGTCTCGGACCTCTCGGTCTTGTCTAGGTCTCGCTGTCTCAGACCGACATAGTGGTCGGGGGATTTAGCAATACAATACTACAATATCCACGATGACACAACGTTCGATAATGCAACATTATTATCCGCAACGGAACGGATTGAAGCGCGCGTCCGACTGAAAGTTCGGCGTGTGCGCGAGTCACACCAGAAAACACTTTATCCGCGCCACTGATCGCCGCGGCAACGAGCACTTTGATCACTTGATTTAAAAAACACATATCAGTGACATGATGGGTTTTATCTTCATTAAGGAGATTTGGGGTAACTGCACAACTGACAGATGACTTTGAGCGCACCGCCAACGGTGTGTGTGTGTGTGTGTGTGTGTGTGTAACCATAGCGACAAAACGACCAACTTTCGGATCCTGCACTTCAGCTTATAATTTAGTTTTTAAAAATTTAATTATGTATTTAAAAGTTGCAGAATGGATTAATTTGGAGACTCCGAAATCGGCAGAGATAGGCAGGCATTTGCTTAGATGAATTTGTGACTTTGATGTGTGTGTGTGTGTGTGTGTGTGTGTGTGTGTGTGTGTGTGTGTGTGTGTGTGTGTGTGTGTGTGTGTGTGTGTGTGTGTGTGTGTGTGTGTGTGTGTGTTGTTTGATTACAGTATTGTATTTAAGATGGTGTTAGACTAAATAAATGGTCTTTTAAATATCATATGCATATCTCCGTTGTGTTGACTAAACATTAGGCCTAATCCAAGTTTACAATTGTGTATCTTTAATTTGATTTTACGATTTCATCTACACATTAAGTATATTTTCAATTGGTTACATATTTCTCATTCTTTAGACAGTTGTTGGAGGAGCAAGATTGTGTTGGAGGTGTTTGATGTTTTGTCAGATGAACCAATCAGTACCAGTCATGTCAGTCCTCAACAGTACACAAAAGTTAAGGGAGTCTCAATCCTCTAATAGTGCAGTAACAGCCGTCATGCAATTGCTACACATAGTTGATCTCACCCAGTCTGCATAAACATTTACAATGAGATCACAGTCACACACATGACATGGTCTGTCTATGTATTGTTCTGCCTGTGTAGTTGAAGTAATACCGTCTAATATGTATTGAATGTAAACTGCGGCTGAACCCTAGAATGCTGCTATTCTTGAATTCATACAAGTTGCTTAGCTTCAACACTGTTTTTTTCCCCCTCCGGTCTCGACTTGGTCTCGGTCTTGGTCTTGACTTGGTCTTGGTCTTGACTTGGTCTGTCTTGGTCTTGGTCTTGGTCTTGTCTTGGTCTCGATACCCTCTGGTCTTGGTAGTGTCTTGGTCTCGGTTTAGGCGGTCTTGACTACAAGTCTAGTTTGTACGCCACACAAAGTTCTTTTTTGTTCATGTGTGCATTTGCTAGATTACACATCTTTTTGACTAATGCTTCCATTCTATGTCAATGCCTCTTCTCTCACAAAAAGAAAAAAATACAAAACTTCTCATACACAAATGCACACATAATAGATGGTGGTGTCTGATTAATTACTGAGATCTTATGGCACCACTTCCATTTTAGTACTGTTTATAGTTCATGTGTGCACTTGCTAGATTGCACATCTTTTTTGTACCTTTCCGCCTGTAATAGGACATTCACAGATTGTTTTTGTTCTTGCCATTGAAACGTTCACTGAGTGCACTTTCACTGAAGATGTTGAAAAAACAAGTTGTTAATATGTTTGTGATATTCTATGTAAAAGATTAACTGTCTTTAGAAATGTTCATTTATAATTTTATTTATTTATTTTTACAAATCATATATATGGTGATGTTCACTAATTTCAAAATCAACATTTGAATAAATATCTTATTACTGTGTGTCTGCCTATATATTATTTCATGAATTTCTGTTATTCATATAACAAGGAAAATGCATAATAGAACATAAATATTGATAGATTAAAGGTTTGCAGTAATTTTATAATTGTATCTTTGCAAACCGTAAGTGGTAGGCTAATGAAGCCGATTCGGTGGGGGACATACCCTTACGAAAAAGTACTATAGGAGTCTTATAGTATTTTGGGACAAAATATTATAGTAATCTTATAGGAATATAGTAATTTGGGACATACTATAGAAGTACGATAAGACTACTATAGAAATACTATAGCAGCTTTAAAATATTATAGAGGTATTACAGAACATCACAGAAGTATGTTATGTTCTGTAATACCTCTATAATATCCTAGAGCCGCTATAGTATTTCTATAGTAGTCTTATAGTACTTCTATAGTAATTTTTTTGTAATTATTTTGTCCCAAAATACTATTTTCCTAAGGGTAATTAGGCCATGCATAACCAACACATAGAAGTAACATTTTCTGTCATTTAACGTCGGTCATCCTCATTAATGTATTTTAAATTGTTTTCATATTTAGATATGACGGCCAGAAAAAATTAAGTTATGTTAAGTTTTTGTTGTGTTAAGTTGGTTCAGTGCCATTGACTCCCATTATTTTTCGGCGTTTTCCTTCAGTTTTCAGTCCATAATGGCGGCCGCACCGTCGCGTCATGGGGGCAACTGTTGCTATGGAGCGTTCTATTGAGTTTCGCCTCTTGGACTTCTATACTCTTTGGTTGAACTTTGTTCTCCTGCATCTTATTCTTCTGTCATCCAGAACGGCAGCACAGCTGAAAGGTTTGTTTGAGCGGCGCCCTCTACTGTACAGGTGTGGATGTGCATTTCCTTCAGTCTGAGGCTTATTCATTTCAATTTCTCTTACATTTACAAAAAAAATATAACTTGTAAAAATAAAATAAAAGCCCAGCCTAGATGAGAAAAAGTGACACAAAAGTAAAGTAACATATTATTTTTCACAAAAAGTAATGCAATTAGTTACTTTTTTAGGGAGTAATGCAATATTGTAACACATTACTTTTTAAAGTAACTTTCCCCAACACTGGAATTAATTAAAACATTTTCCTTTAATTCATTTTTAATCTGTTTAATTCATAAAATGTAATTAATGAATTGTATGAATTCATTAATTAAATTAAACGATTGCATAATTCTTTCATGTATTATTCAATCATTTAAGACATTTCTCCTTATAAAGAACCTTTCCGACATAAACACAGTTTATGTCAGAACCACACAGTTTTGGACACTACTGGCTTCCATTATATGGACTAAAACATATTTATCAAAATATCTTCTGTATGATTTAAAATTTTCTGTGGAACATAAAAGGTTTGGAATGGCATGAGGGTGAGTAAATATTGACATAGGCTAATGTTAAAGGTATAGTGGAGGATTTTCCCGAATTTTAGAAAAGAACCGCCCTCTCCACTTTTTGAAAAAATACAAATGCACAACTCTACCTGCTCCCGAGAGGGAACGCCTATTAAACGTGTGCACGAGAGAGTGTGACTTGTGCCAGGGCTATCATCGCTAATCATAGCTTACATTAACTTTTACTAGCAGTGATTTTAAATGGATTTCTCCAAATAGCATGCCAAACTTTACCTGTCGAGTAGAAACTTCGCTACTGGGGGAAGCCCAACCTGTGCTTTTAGTGCACGACGCCAGCGTGTGAAATATTCTTGTTTCTTTCTTCAGAGGCCTTTCTCTTCTTGTCATACAATTCGTAGACACTTTTTCTCTTGCGACCCTCAGACATTTTGAAAAAACCCGGTGAGAACGGCGAGCTTCAATGAATGGCTGAAACCGTAGCTCACCACCATAGACAGTATATAAACGCTCACCACACATATACACCTGAAAGTGCGCATGCGCAGAAAGCGAAAACTACCTAGGGACGAGCACGTACGACGGCCTTACTTAAACATATCACCAGAATGATTGACAACTAGGAGGACCAATAGTCTTGATGATCCACCCGGAAAAAGAAAATCCTCCACTATACCTTTCATTTTTAGGTGAACTATCCCTTTAAGGTCACTTTATCCTTAAGTTAAGCAACATTTTGCCAAAACGAACAATCATAAACTGCCTACAGCACTAACCTCATCGAAGAATAATGTTTAGTTTCTGCAATGTTATGTGCTATCTACAATACCTTAAAGAGGCTACATGCAACTTTTTCCCCAAAATAAACGTAACAATAGCCTTTTTATTTGACCATTTATGACTCAAACATCCCCTGATGAGCATACTGACACCTTGTCAGCTCACAGTGGGTGCACCTATAAGCCTGTATCCTATTTTTCCTATTTTCTGTCGGGTCGGATTTTTCGCGCGCTGTCTGCGGATGTGACGTCAAGCGCGTTCATGTTAAACGTTTCAGATCACTCTGCCACCACCGCTAGTCAGCAAACAAATTTAGTTTCTCAAACAATATCTGTATTTGACTGTTCTTACCTCTGTAAACATAATGTTGACTTCTTTGCAGCGGATGACTTGTGAAGTGTGCACGTACGAGAGCGAGCAGAAAGGAAGAGCAGTTCCGTTTTTTGGCCACAGGTGTCAGTCGCGAGTTAAAATTTCAGAAAATCGCATGTAGCCTCTTTAAAAAAATATTACACATGATATTTTTAAGTCGTTTTTAAGGCTTGATTTCTTTGAATGAACCCTACAATATTTAGTTTATGACACAATGAATTTAATATTTGGAACGAAATATGCTTTTTTATTTTAAGTTGACTCTCAAATGTGTGTGATATTGAGTGGACTGAAATGACCTGTTCGTATGTGACTTCGATTCATGTTGCACGATTAAAAGATTATATGCTGCTATAGCACAGCAAAACTTGTTACTGCTCTGGCATTAGCAAACGCTCATTAAACAAAGCAACATGCTTCATAATATACTGAGTACTGGCAGTTACCATCAACATAACCCTGAGCTCTGCTCTTCTGCACAATACTTCAAAACGACAGAAACTCTTTAAAATGTCAAACATAACTAATCATCATTAACATTAACAGATGTTTCCCTTCACTCAATAACACATAAAATAACACTTAATTTCCATGTTTACTCTCCATTTACAAAGAATGCTGGGAACTAACAATGGTGTCTCTATAAAACTGCATAATTGAACTAATTCTTTCAAAATAAATAGGTAGCCTTCTTTCCTTCACGTTATCAGCTTAATCGGTTCCTCAATTCAAGCCTCAAAAAAAGTTTCTTTTAAAAAAAAAATAGGAAAATGTATCACCTAACCAAAGACCTGTGATTAATTTTTTACACTTGAGCAAAGAATGTCCACCAGTGAAAAGCTAATGCAAGGTTTAAACCACGCTTTGAGAAAGCGTGATGAGTAAGTTCTTTTGACCTATTTTTAATGGATGAGGCAAGAGACAGGAATGCAGATAGAGAAAGCACATGCTGTCTTAAATTACTGTAATTTTCCTTTACACTGTTTACAATTTTTCACTTGTCAATTGTTATTTATGTATATCATATGTATTTAGTGGTTTATATATTTTTATCAATTTAATGCTTTCTTGCTGAATATAGGCAATTCAACAACACAGCAAAAAAAGACCCCAAACTTTTGAACGTTAGTGGAATGAATCTAAACTGAACCAAGTTAAACCTGATTTGTCTCTCATGCATCATCGCAATAATACACATATACCTGTTCATGAAAGAATTTCCCATGGCAGCATTGAAACTGTTTCCCATAGGATGTGGAAGTGTGGTGAAAGGATCTGAGTTGGTACGAGAAAGGTTTTAAGTTCAAACACATTAAGAGTTCTGTTAGATGGTTTTATTTAGCGTTAGAAAAGTGCCTGTTAAATGATGGCTTGTTTATTAGGGGAAAACCCTACATAGCTCACTTTTTAATTGCATAGAAAGACTTGTTGCAGACCAGTCAACTTTTGCAGAGTCACTCTGAAATAAGCAAAAACTTCAAATTGATCATATGTTAATAAAATCAAGATTCCCAGAACTTAAGGAGGAGGATATGCCATTGCCACAAAAAACAAAAAAATCAGGAACTGGGAAGAACGCCATTCTTGGGAAGTCATGATCAACTCATTCGCCCAGTATGCAGAATGTCTATCATGGCGGGGCATAAAAATCCCCTTACCAGTGAGGCAGAGAATCCAGAAAAGCAAAAGAGAGACATACAAAAAAAAAGAAGAAGACATGTTTGAAGATTGTGAAATAGCTTGGCTGTCTAAACTGCTCTCTCTGACCATTGAACTGTAAGATAGCAATCTTATGTTTACATTGTCGGTAACTTCATCCACATTAAGAGTTTTCCACTTGTGTGTTGCAGTGATTCAGTCCAGAATGGTTGTGCAAGTTTTATAAATCTGCTTGGCAGCAACACCACATTCTTTTTTGGTTAAATAAATCATGGCCAGTGTGTCTGAGAAGAACTACAGTGACTTAGGGGAAATCGAAACCTAACTAGTTTGTGTTTAGTAGAACATGCTGACTGTAATTGCTTTCTTCTGTTGCTCTTTTTTGTGCATTTAGCACATTGTGATTCAATGCAAAATGATCATATTATTTGTATTATTATTATTTTACATTCATTAATATAGTCTACAGTTCATTTAACTGCACATTTACATTTGTGATTTTGCATAATGCTTCAAGAGTTGTCACAATGGAAACCTGCTATTAAATGGCAAAATGTAAACAGTAAAATTACAGATCTTTTCAAATGTAATTTATTCCTGTGATCAAAGCTGAATTTTCAGCATCATTACTCCAGTCTTCAGTGTCACATGATCCTTCAGAAATCATTCTAATATGATGATTTGATGCTCAAGAAATTTCAGATTATTATCAATGCTGAAAACAGTTGTGCTGCTTAATATATTTGTGAATATTTTTGTTTTTCAAAAAACAGGATTCTTTGATATCAGAGATAAAAAAAAATATAGACTTTAATGCATCAAAATGTTATGCAATAAAAATATGAATTTCTTTAAATCGTATAAACTTTGAACGGTAGTGTATATATACAACATTGTGATATTTAAATGTAAAATAGCTACTGAAGATAATTCATGGCTAACAGAATGGTATTTAATTTACAACCTGATATTAATGAAACCTATTTTATAGTTCATGGGATGCATTGATCCCTTGTGACAACTAGCCCCCATTTCTGCTCAAAAATCACAAGATTTTATATAAAAATGTAGGGATGTCCCTGAAGCCAAATACTATGTTCGGAAAAGGTATGACACATTCTACGGAGCCCCTAAGGGACATGGTGATAGAGAAAATTATATTTCAATGCTTTTGCATACTCTCACAATTTTATAGTTGGGTAATTATATTGTATATAATTTGCGGGCATCATGAAGCGGTTTTGAAATCGCTTTTAAATGCACACTCGCTTTTTACTTTCACTTTCTAATTCGCAATCTCGTATACTCTGTGTATAGCAGCGTTAGTGACCACACATTTCATAAGATAAGACGTCAATGTCAATGATGCTCAGGATCTTTTGCGCACCAAATCCTCCGCCATCGTCCTGTCAGTCATCTCTCCTTACTATCTTCATGTTATAACTGAAATCTGATGTAATGTAATGTAACCGACTACTGCAGCAAGCCGAACCATGTCCCTTTAGGGCCTCCGTAGAATGCATTATTCATTTTCCGTGCCTTTCCCAAAACCGGATTTAAGCTTCAGGCACATCCCTATTAAAATTTAAATAATTCATTGCAACCGTTATGATTATTGCAGCACATTCATGAGGCTGTGACTACTACTCATCATATCACGCACACGTCTTCCGGTCTGGTCTGAGCGAGTATCGCCCCGCCGTGCTGCGCTTGTGCGAACAGCCAGTCCAGAGGCTCCTGATTTGAACTGTCCGGGCCCTTTGAGTCTGTCAAGGTTAGTGATTCGTTGTCAGGTCCATTGAGAGCCCAGGGCTTGTGTGCCAGTGACATGCTGGGGTATTTGGCCATGCGTAGCGCTGGCAGACGGGAGCCCTGGAGGGGCCCGCTGAGAGGGTAGGTCGGTTGGGACAGCTCTCGTATGGAGTCCATGTACTCATCCAGACTCTGCTGAAGCTCGCTTTCCTGGAGCTCTGCGATCGTAGGGAGGAGATCCACAGAGGTCAGCCTCCTCCTGGGCTTCATGCTGGAACTGAGAGAGCATGTCAAATAAACACTGGATTCAAGCCTGGTTTGTTATAATTTCATTACTATAACTAAACCATGAGAAGAACGTGTTAATAACATTCCTCTGACATTAGTATTTTGTTTCCTGAGCTTTATCAGCTGTGAATCGAAGAGTATCCGTATCATCAGGAGATTTATTTTAAATGTTTCCAGGCTGTTAGGATTTCCAGGCCTGTTTACATTTTGTTTGTTTTTGTGTAAGTTTGGTTTCGCCACATTAGCCACGTTTCTATCAAAATTACCCGGAATAATTTTTCCATGCAGGAACTTTTTTTTCCCCAGACCTGTTGCTGTCTGCGTTTCCACCACGGTCTAAAGTACCATGAAGATTATGCAGATTAGTCTGGTGATGTAGGCCTGCGCGCTACTAGCTTAATAAAGCCTGAACCTCGTCGTCGGTCCATCAGTCGTGTTTTTTAAACTCCATTGTTGATTCGAATAGCAAACAACTGTTTCTGCACGCACCGCAACAGACTTTTACAAATGGTGGTTGAAATAAAATGCTGCGTGGCATCAACCAATCAAAATGCGGCATGAACTTAACAAATTAGCATGTTCAGCATGCCCAAGTCCCACCCCTGAAAATTCCTCAACTTTGAATTCCTGAATTCCTCATTTAAATCAATGTTGTGGTGAGATTTAACATGTAATTAAAATGCATCATGTCCCTGTCTGAAAAAGTACTACCTCACGAGCAGGGACTTTCTGAGGGGGAAATATTTACCCGGGCCGGAACTTCATTTAGACCCTGGCTCCTGCGGTGGAAACACACAAAGTACCACCCCAAAGTCCCTAGATTCTGGGGGAAGTTCCTGCGGTGGAAACGCAGCTTTTGTTTCTCTTTAATCAACTGCTAACAATAGGGGAGACCAGGAGCGACTGTAACAGACTGAATTCATTTAATCCTAAACCAGCTCGAGTGATTATAACATTTAATCAGAACATGCTCACTAAAGTAAAGTCTTTATGCAAGAAGACAAAGCATGATTTTTATCGACATTTTGGATGTCCAGTATTTTTTGCCCCTACTATTTAAAGTTAAAATGCCTTTGAATTTTTTCTCTAGTTTAACTGTTATGAATGACAGATTTGTTATGGAATAAAAATTGTATGGCGAATTGGTAATGAAATATTTCATATTGTCTAGTTTAAGTTGATCATCTATACTGTTAATTGTATAATTTTATACATGTTTTTAAAATACATGTAGATATTCTTTATATTTATAAAATAATTACTATTTGTAAAAATCAATATATATTCTGTGTCTGGGTTTTCTCCATTGTCAAAATAATAACACTGTAAAAAAATTATTTGATCAATAAGTTATGAAAACATGTTTTTACATTGCTTTAACTCATCAAAATAAGTTAAGCAATTAAACAAAAGATATATATATATAAGTTACAAGATTCAACTCATTGTTTTAAGTCAATTTAATGTACTTAAAATAATTTTAAGGCAGCAACTTTTTTTTTTACAGTGAAACAAAATATCTTCAAAATGTATAATCGTATACTATATACACTACCGGTCAAAAGTTTGGAAACATTACTATTTTTATTGTTTTTGAAAGTCTCTTACGCTCATTAAGCCTGCATTTATTTGGTCAAAAATACAGAAAAAAAACAGTAATATTGTGAAATACAATTAACTTTAAAAATCAATATATTTCTGTGATGCAATTACTCCAGTCTTCAGTGTCACATGATCCATCAGAAATGACTCTAATAGGCATTCTAATATGTAGTATATTAAAATACATCTTAAAATGTATAATCTTACACAACAACAATTTAAAAAATTATATATATATATATATATATATATATATTACTAGAGGTTAGGTTGTCTAGTGGAGAATAATTCCCTGTAAAGGCTCACCTGTATAAATGTATATCTTGAGTGTTTATGTCCAGATCTCTGCCCAGAAGAGCAGCTTCACGAGCAGGTAAGTGTGTCTTGTGTTCTGCTGAGGATTTTACACATAGTTAGTGACTCTAAATCCTCTGGCATCAAGAGCAAATGTACTAAAAATAAGCAAAGGAAACCCATGGCTTAAGCAAAGGAAACCCATGGCTTTAGTGTGTGTGTGTGTGTGTGTGTGTGTGTGTGTGTGTGTGTGTGTGTGTGTGTGTGTGTGTGTGTGTGTGTGTGTGTGTGTGTGTGTGTGTGTGTGTGTGTGTGTGTGTGTGTGTGTGTGTGTGTGTGTGTGTGTGTGTGTTGTTTTGTATGTGTTTTTAACAACAATTGTTACCTGCATGTTATACAACCCTCTGCTCCGTATTTTACATTATATAGCACTTATATAATTTGTTTTTGTATGATATTCACTTCTCTGATTTGCATTTCACTCAACTTCATACATGCGTCTCAGCACAAGAAGTGTTGGGCAGTATGTGTTGAGTCTTTAATCTTCAGTTTTGAATAGTAATGCATGTTTTGAGTCTTTTTTTTTTTCATTGACATTTGACTGAACTTCTCTGGACAACTAGTTAATATAGTTTAGTTTTAACAAGAAAGATGGATTATTTTCATTTTTCTTCGTGATTCACTGAAGATGATTGCGAAACTCACTCTTGAATTTGTGCCATCTCTATTTCATCATCTGGACATATTCCCACAGAGCGAACAACAGATCCTTGGTTCGGATGATTAAAAGACACATGACTGTTATCTATTTGAGACGCTGCTATATTCCTTCAGGGTTTTAATAATACATGTTATAACATGTAGTTCAGGTTACTGTGTGAATTAAAAGATTTCTCACACCTACGACTCAGAGAAAACATTTTAGTAATGAGCATTTGATCCTTGCATGTGTTATGACAAGCAATTACAATATGAGAGACACGATCAAAATGAAAGGGACTATATGTATATAATTCCGTAATAATCGCCTTGTATTGCCAATATGTGGAAAATAACGAAACTTAAAAAACGATGAAAAGACTGCATAGACTGATTTTTATGTGAAGGACTTGGGATGTTTTTGCCGGGAAAACCAAAAGAGTCTGACGGTTACGCGCGCTCCCGAGAACGTCTGAGTCTCTTCCGTTCCATGACCTTGTTTTGTACAGTCCATGACACATGAAACAAATACTTTAGCCTACAATGTTCAGGCCGAAAGATTGTATATTATGTACTGCAATGTCAATGTGTCATGAAAAGAAAATGGATTAATTAAAACTATAGTCATATAGCCAAGACTAGCCATAGCTTAGTCTCAAATCTACTTTATAATCAAACTATCATAACAGTGTGATTTTAGATGCTTCAAAGACAGATGCTTTCTTTGTTTTCCCACCGCAGGCAATTATTATTATTATTATTAAAAATATATATCTATAATTTGAGCGTGCAGGACATAGCCTATTTACATATTCATCTGAACGTCAGCGGTGAACGGGGTCGAATGTTTGTTAACAGTAGATGAAAAGGTATTTCAAACTTCTTTTTACTATTCAGAAAATAACTTCGCTGTGATTATAACTGTTACGAACTGCTCCGAGACACGAAGGTTGAGATCCAAATGCAGCTTTAATTAAGGGGCAATCCAGACACGTAATCCAATATACAGGCAATTGGTCAAAACACAGGTAGGCTGTCCAAACAAACAAATAAACAAACAAACAAAACAGGCAGGGGTCAGAGGCAAAAGAGTAATCCACGGAACAGGCAAAAAAATCCAAAAACTCAAAACTCATGATAATTTTTATCCAGTGTGTCTTTTAATTTATATTATATTGTCTTATGATAGAACAAATTCAACTACATTTTACTTATAGTTTTACATTTTAAATCTGGGATCATATTTGTCATTTGACAAAAAATAAATAATTGAATGAATTAAATTATTTTTTTGTTTTTAAAAACAGTTCAACTCTTGAAAACGTCTCGGTTACGTATATAACCCTCGTTCCCTGAGTAGGGAACGGAGACGTTATGTCGGATGACGACGAATGGGGTTTCGCTTAGAAAGCCTATCACCTTCGAGTATAGAAAACGAGCCAATGGCAAGGAAATGCCATGGGTCTGCAGAATTTGCATAGCGTAACTCCGCCCCACCTCGTGGGTATATAAGGAAGTACGCCGGCAACATGCAGATATGTTTCTTCGCTGAAGAGTCGAGACTGAACTCGATCCCAGCGATACAGCGGAAGTGGCAGGGAGACGTAACGTCTCCGTTCCCTACTCAGGGATCGAGGGTTACATACGTAACCGAGACGTTCCCTTTCGTGGTCAGTCCGAGTTACGTCGGATGACGACGAATGGGGTCCCCAGTCTAATCACGCTACCTCGGCTGTCTTCCAGTGACCTGCGTAAGTCTGAGCTCCCAGTCGTGAGACTAGCACGGACGAAGGACTCCTACTTAACACAGGAATACCAAGGTACACTGGGAAGCATATCTCAGTGGAAATATGCAATCATGCCCAACCCGAAGGGGGGGACTTGGAATACACATATGACCCCGAGGGGCTGCATATGGAGTATCACTGGGGTGTCCAGCCGCAGGTGGAATATTTCAACCCCAGGGGTGATAAAGGTGGCTTGCCGAGGGAAAGACACATGCTCAGAGAGGCTTACAGTGGAAATACACATGTGGGGGTCGCCCAGAGGGGGAACCATGCACATGGAGGCACCTAGCCAAGCGCGAAAGCTGCCGGTGGCATAACTCTGGCATTGACGTCGACAGTGCTGGAGGAGACTCAGGGCTAATTAGGCCAACCTGAGGAAAATATCGCACGTATCCCGTCTGTGGAGAGGAATGGCGAGCAAGCGAAGACACCTGAGCAGAATCTAGTACCGGCTAGTTGAAGCGAGTACATGAGAAGAAACTGGCTCCACTCGGAGATTATAGAATCTCGCGAATGTGTTAGGTGTCACCCAGCCTGCAGCTCTACAAATGTCTGTTAGCGAGGCGCCATGCGCTAGAGCTCAAGAGGATGCCACACTCCGAGTGGAGTGGGCCATCACACCAAGGGGGCATGGTCGACCTTGCTGCTGGTATGCCAAAGCAATGGTGTCCACTATCCAGTGAGACAACCTTTGCTTGGAGAGAGCCTTTCCCTTCAGCTTCCCACCATAACAGACAAAGAGCTGGTCTGAGGTCCTGAAACACTGCGTTCTGTCTACATAAGCACGGAGGGCGCGTACTGGACAGAGCAGTGCCAAGGCTGGGTCTGCCTCCTCCAAGGGCAGCGCTTGCAGGTTCACCACCTGGTCTCGAAAGGGTGTGGTGGGAACCTTGGGCACATATCCAGGCCGGGGTCTCAGGATCACGTGAGAGGTAGCCGGCCCGAATTCCAGGCACGCTTCGTCAACCAAAAATGCCTGCAGGTCCCCTACCCTCTTGATGGAGGCCAATGCAACCAGGAGCGCTGTCTTCATTGACAGGAACTTAAGCTCCACTGATTGCAGAGGCTCAAAGGGAGAACTCTGCAGGGCAGTAAGAACCACTGAGAGGTCCCAAGAGGGTATGAGAGGAGGATCGCAATGGGACGAGTCGTGGGAGGCAAACAGATCTACCTGTGCATCCCCGAACTGATCCCAAATCAGCTGAACCGTCTGGGGATGGAGTCTCCATTCTCCAGGGAGAGGCCGAAGCCGAGACAGCTCGTCGGCCGCAAGGTTCAGATCTCCCGGAATATAAATGGCTCGAAGCGACTCCATATGAGGAGGTGGCGAGCGAGTTGCGACATACGGCGGGAGCGCAGACTACCTTGATGGTTGATGTACGCTACTGTCGCGGTTTTGTCTGATCGGACTAGTACGTGCTGACCCCTGAGCAATGCACGAAAGCCATGCATCGACTCGGTTGCCATGTGCGCTCGCTCATAAGCTGCACGCACATGGCAACCGAGTCGATCTCCATACCGAGAAAAGAGATCCTCTGCACGGGGCAGAGTTTGCTCTTCTCCCAGTTGACCCGAAGGCCCAGACGAGCTAGGTGCCGGAGCACTAGGTCCTTGTGTCCGCAAACCTGGTCTCGAGAGTGAGCTAGGATCAGCCAGTCGTCGAGATAGTTCAGGATGCGAACCCTGTGTTCCCGGAGGGGAACAAGGGCTGCCTCGACGACTTTCGTGAAGATGCGAGGAGACAGGGCTAGCCCGAATGGGAGAACCGCGTTCTGGTATGCCCGCCCCTCGAAAGCAAACCGAAGAAACGGTCTATGTCGGGCTAAAATGGAGACATGGAAGTAGGCGTCCTTCAGGTCGATCGTTGCACAAACCAATCCTGGGGCCGCACGCACTGGAGGATGCGTTTGGCCGTGAGCATCTTGAACGGCAGCCTGTGAAGGGAGCGGTTCAAGATGCACAGGTCGAGGATTGGCCGTAACCCAACCTGATTTCTTCTGTACAATTAAGTAGGGGCTGTAAAAGCCGGACTTCATTTCGGCTGGAGGGACAGTCTCGATCGCACCCTTCGCCTGTAGGGTGGCGACCTCCGCTCTTATGACAGGGGCATTGCCACCGACCATAGTGAAGCGGACTCCCCTGAAGCGGGGAGGAGACCGCGCAAACTGAATCGCGTAGCCGAGCCTGATGGTTCTCGCGACCCAGCGGGACAGTCTGGGAAGCTCTAGCCAGGCTCCCAGAAACTGCGCCAGCAGTCCTGCCAGAGGAGGCCAGGGGAGGACCAGTGTCCAACGTGGGTGTGCTCTGGCAGGGGTCTGGCAACAGAGGGGGATGAGAGGAGCGTGGCCCGTGGACGGCGCATGCTGTCATCCGAGAACTCTGTGACAGAGGGGGACGATAGTGGCAGGACCCGTGGGCGGCGCGCACTATCGTCCGAGAACTCTGTATGCTCAGGGTTGGGGGAACCAGTTCTTTCTTTGACCACATTAGGTTACTGCTCGTCGTTGGACGAGCAGCGGGGAGTGGAGAACAAAAGATTCTCCCCCAGCCCTTCACCGGGGGAAAGAGTGGCCCTGCTACCATCTCCTGTGAAAAACAGGTTGCCAACCCTGAGCAACCCGTCTCAGGGGCGCCGCTTAGCCTGGCGTTTAGCGGGGGCGCGGGGCCGGAGAGGGCTGTTGCGACTTCCTGCGGCTTCCTCCACGACGCGGCCCGGGTGGAGGCTGCTGCTGGGGCCGTGCTGGAGGGGCGGGAGCCGCAGGAGGGCGCCCTCGGTGGCGAGCAGGCTGAGGATTCTGTGCCGACGGCTGGGTGGAGGCAGCAGCGGGCCGTCGGGGCAGAATATGCTTTATAGCCTCAGACTGCTTCTGAGCGGTCGAGAACTGTTGGACAAAGTCCTCGACCGCGCCGCCGAAGGGGCCGGCCTGAGATATGGGGGTGTCGAGCAGACGAGTCCTCTCGGCCTCTCGCATATCAGCCAGGTTCAGCCAGAGATGTCTCTCCTGGACCACAGCTGTGGACATCACCTGGCCCAGAGAGCATGCGGTCACCTTCGTCGCTCAGAGAGCAAGGTCGGCGGCAGCACGCAGCTCATCAAAGAGCCCTGGGTCAGTCCTGCCCTCGTGCATGTCCCTGAGCACCTGGGCCTCGTAGACCTGCAGGATGACCATGGCATGCAAAGAGGCAGCTGCCTGTCCCGCCGCTCTGTAAGATTTTGCCACCAGGGTAGATGAAAATCTACAGGCTTTGGATGGGTGCTTAGGATCACCACGAGAGGAAGCGCTTGCCGGACACAGCTGCATCGCGACAGAACGTTCCACTGGGGGAACCCCAGTGTACCCACAGGCAGCAGCCTTATCGAAAGCATGGCCGTCATCCCGGGATCTGACTCGGGCAATGCTGGAACACCTGAAGGTGGCAGCACAGCCAAATCTTCACTTCCCGATGACTCCTGCTCCATAGAGGGACCAGCGGTCTCAGTCTGAACTCTCTCGGGTATCAACGCTGGAGAGGGGGGTGTGGACCGCGGACGAATCGATGGTGTTTTGTTCCACGCCGTCACCCTCAGGTCACCCTGGCATTTCTTTGCCATTGGCTCGTTTTCTATACTCGAAGGTGATAGGCTTTCTAAGCGAAACCCCATTCGTCGTCATCCGAGTGACCACGAAAGGGAACACATCTATAATGTTTCAATTTATTTTGTTATTTTTATATAATTAATTGTAAATTAACACTTTTAACCAGAGAGTGTTAATTTAATATACTTATATTCATGTTTATTTTTTCTGTTATAGTTATTTATTATTTTAATAATTATTACTGAGTATTGTAGTTCATTTGCAAGCTTTTTAAATGCATTCTGTTGAACTGGAAGTTATTTAACTGGATAATTAAAATAGCACATCTATGTAAAGGAATAAACTCAATAGTGCTCAGTCATTACAAACATAACAACAGGGACTTCTGCCCTTATCTCTGAGTCAGAAATGATGCCGGAAAAGAAAAGAAATTCTTGATTAGACCATTCATGAAGAAAACTCTCAAAGTACTTTGGCTATCATGTGGAGAAATATTCCGCAACAGGAAGCAGCCCGATGATTAATGCATGACACCCGTATTGGCATCACTCAAGACATGACGTCACTCTACATGCTTAGACCATATTAAGACCTTTTACTATGACTGTGTCTTGGTTCTGGTAAAGGATCACGAGACATGGGAGGAATTAGAATTACTGAAATTATTTGGAAATGCACTGACCTCAAGTCTTTGGACACACTATACTTCTCCTTAAAGGTAGATTATGAAGATGCAGTCAGTGGATGCGCAGACATTTCCGGACTGAATACTTCTGATGATTTACAGCTGACCATGCTCATATTACTTCTCTTTATTATAATCAAAGAGAAGCAAACAAAGGAAGTGTAAAAATGTTTCGGGGAAAGCATACACACAAGGAAAGGTTTACTCAGGCTTTACTTGTCACAGTTATGGTATGCTCAGATTTGGTTTCGTTTTCCATCAGTTTAGACACCTGTTTTCTTGTTTCTCCTTTTCCCGCCGCTAATCAGTTTCCATAGATATTCATTTGTAAATCTCAGCTGTTCATAATTTAGTTAAATCACCATGTGTATTAAGTTCCTCACCTTCACCTTGTTGGTTTGTGCATTGCACACTGTTTCGAGTTATTGGCTTATGTTTATTAAAAACTATCCTTATTGTCACTCTCAGGCCGCTATTCAACTATTAAATCCAGAGGATTCAAGACTAAGCATTTAGAGTTGAAATTATATATCTTGATTTTTTTTTCTTACTGAGAAATATAAGCTATATAGAGAATATAATATATCATAATATAAGCAATTTTTGAACTAATTGCTTGAATGAAGGATTGCCTATGACAGTCACTTGCTTACTGGCTTAAAGGCACACTATGTATTTTTTCAACCTTCATAATATACATCCAAGACCCTTGTGATGGTGCATCGACTTACAATAGGTTGAATGACACGTCTGCCATAGCCTGACAGGGTCTGTATCGCTTTTACTGGCACTACGTAACTTCGGGGTTCGGGTAGTAACCCGAGCACAAAAAGAACTACAAAATTCGACTGCTTTACGGCATACGTCACTTCCCCCACCACTTCCTCAAATTCGGACGTGAGAGACCAACCAGCGTTTGCTTTCGTGCGTATGTTTTGTCATGGCTGAAGCAGCAGCGAAACCCAAAAAGTCAAAGGTTTTGTCGGAGGAGACTCGGAAGAGGAAAAGGGAGAGTGATAAACTGAAAGGCGTCTCCCTCGTCGTCCTCCGCGTCCTCCTCGTCCTCTCCCTGTTTCGGGAGCGGACTCTGAAGATTCTTCAAGCGGCGAAGAAGATTATGACTGAAAATAAAACATAAACATCGGCATAAAAGTGGATATATAATGTAATATTTACTGCGAAGTCGGGAAATCGTGTAACAAAACTGATATAAGTCACTGTACATACTGCCGTAATTTGTAGGCTTCAGTTTGTTTGTCCTTTTACACATTCATATGTGTATTATTAGTGGCTTACATGATTTTAGATACAAATGTGTATGATCTCACATAATTATCAGGACATAAATAAGCCTAGAGGTTGTAAATAGTGTAAACGAGCACAATTTGCAAACTATTATGATAAATTGCAATAATCATGTCTAATTACATCATAACGGCCAATGTTATGAAATAATGCGACGTACATTTAACTTCATTGATGTCATCTGGCATTTTGTAATGTTTACATTACAATCAAAAAACACAAATGAAATTATACAGTGCCTAGACTATAGACTATTTACTTGTGATTTAGCTGCAATTATGTAAAAACGTTATAAGCCAGCAAATGCGTCAGGCTACTTTATTATTATAAAGTAGTCTAACACTTGACATAAACTTATTATTATCCTATTACAATCATCATTAGTTCAGTAGACTATGCAGTATGCTGTAGCCTAATATTTGTATGAAATCGTGAAACATTACCTGGTCAATATCTTCGGAGTCTAGCTGTGCCTCTTCCATGCCCGACGCTTCTATCCTACCGAACAGGTACCAGTGTACAGGGTGGGGGTGGGTATTTACGACAGTGCAAGTATTCAACAGCGACTCTAGGGGTCGCTGTTTGACAAAAACACAATTTCTACACAGTGTGCCTTTAAAGTCGGCATGAAACAGAATTTGTGATAGTGTTTTCTTCGCTATTGTGACGCATATACAAATGAAACAAGAAAAAATGTGATACGGGAATTGATTTTGTCCATTGGGAATTGATTGGATGGTTGTTGTTTGCTATTGGTGTGATGTCATGTGAGTGACAGGTTGATCCCGCCCTCGTGCCAGTAAACACATCATCGGAGAAGAGATGTCGTCGCAAAAGGGGAAACTGTTTTGGAATAAAGATTATGAGGGCACATGAAATAAAAATAAATAAATAATAATTTATAATAAATGCTGCAATATTACATTAATTTATAATGCTGTAATTGATTTCATGGTGACTTTAACCATGTAAACGGGCAAGCAGAATGATACAAACAGTGAAAAGTCCCAGTGATATATCAGCACTCTCAGAAAGCTTCTCATCAGATTTGAGGACCGGAAGTAATCTTTCTATGAAATATAATAGTATGCCATTCAAACTCTGACATATAAACATAAACATGCTGTTCGCATTTAAATTGAATGCATGTAAAACATGATTGCTGATTTAAAGAAGGCAAGAACAGAACCTGAGGGAGGAGAAGAAAATGGAGTTGGAGAGAAAGCCTTTTATCTTCACCATGTGGAATTGTATAAACCTGGAACATTCAAATGGACAAATCAGTAGAGCAGAGAATACATATAACAGTGTAGAATATAAATATTACATGAAGCAGCCAGCAACATACGAACACCTCAATCCACAGGCTTTGATCTCCATCTGCAGCTTTGCAGGAACAGAGATACCAAACGCTTTTGCTTAGACAGATTAATCTGCGACCAAAGGAAGGAGTACTTCTGATTTTATTCCAGTCACCACGGTCCAGACTCCAACCGCGCAGAAAGAGATTTGGTTTCTGAGACACCATTAGACATGAAACAACTGCTGCTGTAACTGCGTGTTTATGTGTTTCCTCCACAGGCATTTGATGCGCACTTGCTCTTTGTTTACCATAACATTAATCACAGACAAACAACATGGCTTCTACTGCAATGGATACTTTCACATCTACAGCTGGATTCTTTTAAGTAGGTTTATTTAGAGCAAGAGTGAAAAGTTCAACCTAACTTAAGAACAATGATACTGTACTTAAAAATAAAACTTTAGGTAGTTATCAAACACTAGTGTAAAATCCATGCTGAGATGTAGACCGGATATACACTATACACCTTATTTTTCAACGCAGAACTAAACTTGTTTCTGTATTTGTGCGAGCTCATTTGCAATACGAACTAGTGTATAATGAAGACAATAGCCTACACTAAAATAATATGGTAAGAAATACCAGTTTGCAATATCAAGCAGCATATTTTGTACAGCAAAAAGAAATGAAAGCTTTAAGGTTTGTTGGTGTTTTTTTGTCGATTTTTTCTCATGCTCACCAAGGCTGCGTTTATTTGATCCAAAATACATTAAAAACAGTAATATTGTGAAATATTTTTGCAGTTTCAAATAACTGTTTTCTATTCGAATGTATTTTAAAATGTAATTTATTCCTGTGATGCAAAGCTGAATTTTCAGCATCATTACTCCAGTCTTCAGTGTCACATGATCCTTCAGAAATCAATTTAACATTCTGATTTTCTGCTCGAGAAACAGTTTTGATTATTAATGTTAAAAACAGTTGTTTTGAATAATATTTTTGTGGAAACCAGGATTCTTAAATACAATGTTCAAAAGTATAGCATTCATTTGAAATATCAATATTTTGTAACAGGCCTAAGACCAATAAGGTTCTATTTGTTAAATTAGTAAACTACTTTATTAACATGAACTAGCAAATTAAAAGTACTTCTACAGCATTTATTAAGCTTAATTAATATTAGTTCAAACATTTACTAATACATTATTAAAATCAAAAGTTGTGTTTGTTAATACTACAGTATTTAATGGAACTGAGCTAACATGAACAGTGCAAAGTTCATACAGTAAATACAGTAAATGTATTGCTTATTATTTGTTAAGTTAGTTGATGCATTAATACCTAATGGGATCTTATTGTAAAGTGTTACCATGTCTCATAACTATGCACTTTTTATAATTAGTAATATTTATACTATTATATCAATTATTTTTATATTATTCATTTATTAATATTATTAATGAAATTTAAATTATTCATTTTTTATTCTCTTTGACTTGAGAAATATGACTATTATCATAAAGACATCATGAAAAAATAATATAAAGAGATTAAGAACATCTCCCCCCCTTGTCCAGATGTTCACGGTCTCTTCCATGGAACTGAATATGTTAGAGCTCAAGTATGCTTGGACTGGACAGTTTTGGAGGAGGCAGATTCTAATATGATTCATAACTCATTTCCCCAAGAGAAGCATTATTTTGTCAGCTCCCAGGCGTGTCGTAAATAAGCAAGTTTAGGCTGTTACATGATTTCTTGGATCAAGTTCAGGGTGCATCTGACCATTACAACCCCTGGGGTTTTGTTTAATCCTAAAACTTTTAATAGATAGTTTTATAACAGTAGAGTATATATCAAAATCCTTTACTAACTCAATAATGAATGTTTAGCAACTGTATACTTTTCAGGCCTGAGTGAAGATATGTATAAAATGTAGTTTAGTCTATAAAACATCCCGTGACTGGCATTTCCCGGCATTCCCTTAGATTAGGCTATTTGTGGAGATAAGGCAGTCACCAGCGGAAAGATTAGGGTTATGTCTAATTCAGGAGTCCTAGTTACTGTAAATAAGGTCTGGAAAGTTATCCAGGGGGTTATCCTCAGCTTCTGTGATAATGCTGGAAAGGGCAGTTCAAAAGATTGGCATGTGACCTTTCACTTTGTTTGCAATCGGATGTTGTGTAATTGATTACAAAGTGTTTTTACTCCTCTCACTTCAGTCAAGTTGGGAAGTAATGTTTAAAAACCAAATAATTATTTTAAATGCCACACTGCCATCTAGTGACAACAGGGAAGTCCTGAACACATCAAATGCCTTTATTTTCAGACTATTAAACACCTTGTTCAACTATCTTAAAATCAAGACAAATATGGTCAGTTGACCTTTGACATCTATTGGGATTTAGAACTGATTAAACTGCTAAAGGCTACACTCAGAATGTATTAAAGGTCCAGTTCACTGATTATGCCTTTACTGACCCCCTGGAGTCGTATGGATTACTTTTAGGATGGATGGATGGATGGATGGATGGATGGATGGATGAATGGATGGATGGATGGATGGATGGATGGATGGATGGATGGATGGATGGATGGATGGATGGATGGATGGATGGATGGATGGATGGATGGATGGATGGATGGATGGATGCGCTTTTTTGGGCTTCAAAATCCAGGGTACCATTCACTCCCATTATAAAGCTTGGAAGAGCCAGGATATTTTTAAATATAACTCTAATTGTGTTAATCTGAAAGAAGAAAGTCATATACACCTGGGATGGCTTGAGGGTGAGGAAATGATGGGATTTTTGGGTGAACTAACCCTTTAAATAGAGCAGTGGTTCTTCTCAACCTTTTTGACTAGAAGATCAGAGAGAGAGAACGAGAGAGAGAGAATTCATATATTATTATTAATACATTGCGGTATATGTACATTAATTAACCACAATTTATTTTATGATTCCAGAAGTTTCCAGAAATGTTTTTATCAATAAAAAATAATCTTAAAGCAACGTTTAAAATGCTGTTTAAGCCATATTTAAGTTTTTTAAAATACTGACACTAGGTGGCAATGTTGCTTATTATTAATGTCTTTGCTTTTGATGCAAGAAGTACAGAAAAAATACAGTCTTCATTGGAAACGATTTAATAAAGCATGCATACTGAAATATAATTGACTCAAAATTATGACTAGGCTAAAAAAAAAAAAAAAAAAAAAGACTCTGTCTAACTAAATTTCGAAGATTCCAGTAAACTGAAGGTGAGAAAAAGAAATGTAAACTGGCACGATGGACTAGATGAGAGAGTTGGCATGGTAAATTCATAACGTTTGGTAAATCCACAGCATACTCGAGCCGAAATAATAAAATGTCCATAAGCTGAGATAAGCGGTGATACTATTCAGTCTTTCCGTTCAGTGTGTTACGCAATCACAATTACCAAAATTCCAATCATGAAAAATGTCTCAGGATAAAAAAAATCTATTCTCAGCTAAATTCTATAGGCTATGGAGCACAAGGATTGAAAGTATAGGCTATTCTTGTTACAATTTTATCTTCTTCTTTTCTTTTTTTTTTTTTCTCACAGTGCAATTTCTAGATCTTCACATTCATATGATCACGCAGCCTACAGTAAACTATTACTTTGGCCAACAAATATTGTAATGTAAAATAAAAAAATAAAATAAAACTCTTGACCTGAGAATACAGTAGCCTACATAATTTTGGTTAAAAGCTTGATTATTTAGTGCACTTATGTAATTGTTTTATGTCACTGTAAAACTTTTGACTCAAAAAGAACACATTGGAAAACTTTCCGAACTCGCCGTCATATGTATGGTTAACTAATTTGCTAGTTTAACAAAGAACAAATAAGAGAATAGCCTACATTTAAAATATTGAATAGGCTAATGAAAAAAATGATGATGTTCTAGATGAGACATTGTAATAATATTATAATTGTAAATGATACTTGACAAATAATTGTAGTCTACGAAACGATTCCATCTTTCGAGTCAAACGTATTTAATACGTATTGGTATATTTAATAATTTATTTGAAATGTCACTTGCTTTAAAACGACCTTTTTTATCCGCGTAAAGCGCAAGCACTCTTTTTGCAACACACCTGAAAATATCAGGCTACTGCCATTTCCATTAACATAGATCACCCCCACAGATGCTCAACGTAAATGTGAATAATGTGTAATAGGAATTTGTCACATTGATCAGCCAGTTATGTGCTGCGATGCGGCTGACATCATACAGCGGCGACGGCCGCGGGTGCGCTTCAGTGATTCACACGCGCGCGCGCACCCACACACCGCCATAATAACAGCTAAAGCTCCGTCAGCATCAGCACCATCAAGACAACCGCAGGGAAACCAGTGAGTATCTGTATTTCATTTCATAATTCATTTCCGACGAAAGACAAATGGTAGGCTGTATTATTCGATGTCCACCGTTTCGCCTTTGTCGTTTCTAAACGGCTGATATTAGAAAACAGAGAATTTATTCCTTTAATTAAAACATTTCCAATCGAAATTCTTTCAGTGCATCGTAAGAATCAAAAACATCATTATCCTGAGGAATAATATCTCAGTGAACGCGCATCTGTTGCGTATGGTTATTGTGAGCGCATAATGTGTGTGATGAATTAGGCCTACAAATCGCGTTTTAAGCTTCCGTTTGTCCTGAATGTGTGCTAAATCGTCGATTATAACGTTTATGGTTTGACGAGCTTTCAGTGCTGCTGGTCTGTGCCAGTTTGGACACACACACACACACACACACACACACACACACACACACACACACACACACACACACACACACACACACACACACACACACATACACGTATGCTGATGTGCAGTACATGTTGGGCATCTCGGATAACCTTGATAGAGCCAGTAAGGCGCTCGTGTGGAAGAGCCAATAAAATCCGCCTATTCCGTGTCCTGCTTCACGTGCAGTGTTTGCGTCAGAACAGCAAACATCAGTTTACTTAATGTAGTGTCAAATGTAGTGCGTTTATAAAGAACATTATTGGGTGTTAATAATGATTAAAACCAACGGATGTTCCATACTTATATTTTAAATATGATTAAATTATACATTTAAAATGCATTAACATAAAGTAGGCTATACGGGAAAAACACATTGATTGATTGATCTATGGAATATGTTTGGTCCCCATTTGCAAAGTATGGTTTATAAACAGGGTATATTTGATGCACAGTCTATTCTTCCCCACTAAATGTCACATAAAAAAGTGAATTGTGATTGTTGTTTTTGTTTTTTATATGTCAATCATATGGCCCTTTCATATCAACATTTTTTGGCTTGATTAATCTCTAATAGGAACCACATTAAAGAGCTAAATCTGAGCTAATATAGCCTACAATCTTTACTTAATTCACTCCAAAATATTTTTAAATCAATAATTGAAATTATGGGAATGGCATATAGGGGCTACCATGCCTGATCACAGCTAGCTTTTTATTGGCCAATGTGGAAAATCGCTAAAATGGCTTAAAATGGACTGACATTTCCATCTATCACTAGTGGTTATTGTGTTTATGAGTTTTGTATTCTGTAGAGAGCTCTATAATAGCCTATTAGGATGGAAGAAGATAATGAGAGAGAGGTAGTTTTCCTCAGCTAATGAGTAAGATGTGTGTGTGTGTGTGTGTGTTGGTGAATTATCACAGTCGTAAGTGTGTGTGCATGCGCACTGAGTCATAATGAGATGAAGAGAGATTCACAGTAACTGAGTAACAGCATCAGAGCTCCAACAGCAGGCCCCTAAGACACAGACTTAATGGAGAGGTATTATTTACTCACTAACTAGTGTTAAATGGTGAACATCGACCAACAACAGATGCAGAAAATTATGCTTTGGAAGGAAAAATGGTGCAGTAGCATTAATACGTTATTGTATCCTAACTCTTAATACATATATATTACACTACTGAGTGTCCAAAACCAGGTGCAAAGTAATGTAATGAAAAATATGACACTAATGCCAACAAAATAGTGTGCTTTAACTGGTTGGATATTTTACTGTAAATACTGGGTTCATTTGCATTTTTTTTTTTCAAATATAATATCTAATTGTGTGTGTTTGTTTCAGATATGGTGAAACTAGGCAGTAACCTGGCGGAAAAGGTGACGAGACAGCCGTCGGTTGAGGACGGTTTCGACAACATCCCCCTCATCACCCCACTGGAGGTCGGACAGTTACAGCAGCCGTTCCCTGATAAGGTAATTACTATTCATGCATTAGAGAGCAGAACCCACACATAGAGCCATATGAAAGACAGCAACGCACCTCTGTTATTCATTACTCTGCATAGAACTTCATTAAGAGGAAGAATGTCATAGGAAGCCGGAGGTGGACCGGCAAACATCCAGTATCGCTGATATCATCAAAGACAAGCAAGAAACCACCCTGTTAGATCCTAGCGGATAGCCTGGCATGAAAGAAAGAATTCATGTGGCACCATCAAGATTCATTGTCACCAAGTATGATGCGCTTTGTCACTGAAAGGCTTTGCAAACCATCTGATCTTCCAAACGCACACACGCTCATGTCAGGACTCTCACAGATGGCTTGTATCTATTCTTAGCACTGTGGGAGGCTAGTGCAACGAGTGGAAACGCGCAGCAGAGTTTGGGTTTAACTTTGCAATGACTCATCTAAAAGATGACAAATGATATAGTAGCAGGAGCTCTCTGCATTTGTAATGTGCTGAAGTAACATCCTGCGCATCCTACAACACGGGCTCGCTGGGAAAATGTGCCTCTGCCTACATTTTTGTGAAATTCCAAAAAATGAACAGTACATATACAGTACATACAATTCACTTCAGTTTCCAGCTGAATCGAAAAGTAGTGGCAGTAAAACACCAATGACTTTTATTCACACAAATCGTAATTATTATTTTTTTACGATTAATGATTGATGAATACTTATTTTCACATGGATTCTTGCATAATACTATGTTAAGACCTCAAAACACTTAATTCCATAGTGCATGATTTGTAAACTAATGCATTTTGAAGCTTGCATCACATAACCAGCTCCATATTAATGGCCTTTCTGATGTAGTAAACTTGCTCGGTAGCTCAACTGGTACAGCATGGCACTTGTGACGCTGGAGAACGAACCACTTATATAAAAGCAAGCTAAAATGGCATGGTAGCTTCAGCAAATGCGCTTTATCTCACGTTTGCTTTTGTTAAAGTCCCCATGTATTCAATAATTGTATCCCTTAACTCATATTTGATCACCAAAATGACATATTTAAATGTTTTTCCCTTGAAAAAAAAAACTCTTCATGCCTTAAAATAGCTTGAATATAAGTGTACACCTGTGCCTCATTTAGTATACGCGGCTCTATGAATATGCAAATTAGCCCCGCCTCCACTCACTCACACCAGGGCTGCGTTCAGCCCCGACAAAAAGTTGCACAACGTTTTTTTAAACAGAAACGGTGATGCGTTGAACACACTGTTCTGATGTCGCAAGAGTTGCAACTATGGCAGCGGAGAAGGCCATTCTTTGTGTTCTTTGTGAAGAATTTTCGGAGCCTGATGAAGTCGGTATAAATATGTGTTTAATACTACAAAATATGCCCGATGTTACAGTTACTGCATTTGCCGCCCAGAACAAAAGAGAACATCCCAGTCGAGTGAAGGGATTGCTGAAACTGAAATGGAAGCACACATCTTACCTAATTCAGACTAAAACACATCTATTTAGCCTCACATACTGACTTTATTTGTAGTTCATACTGTTTTAATACCCTGTATTGTCTTTCTCATTTTTAGGAAAAGCACTATACCATTGTTTATTTCTATACCAAATGTCATACACTTGCAATGAAGCTAAAAATATAAACAACTACATCATTATGTTGATATCCTATATTTTTACAATAAAACTTACGACAAACATGTCTTCTAATATCCTCAGTTGTTGCGTATACCGAGCTGCATCGAACACATTTGTAAATTACTGTCCTTGAACCCATTGTGCGAGTTCACTTTAATACCGCGTGCTTTATATACATGTTGCTGCTGATTGGACTGCAGTTCTGACACACCCACTAAACAAGAGGAAACGTATCTCAAACCCCGTTGCACACCGGTGCACGCCGTTTCCAGGAAACATGACGTTCAACCCGGAAACCGTAGCAAAACGTTGCGCACCGTTTTGAACTTGAACGTGCCCCAGCTCAGAGATCCACTCATTGACGATCACACATTGACCTGATTGATTACAAGGTAGTTTGTGACGTCAGAAACACCAGAGATTTCAAACCTAGTTTTTGAGACTGTCTTTGATTCACTGCAGTTTTAAGGAGAAAACACTCAGCAATGGTGTTGACTTATGAATTTACAAATGGTTTGTCTAAAAACATATTAAAAACACCACATAGACATATAAACAACATTAAAAACTTGATTTTGACTAACACTTTCGGTTAGATTTAGAGTAGGGTTTAGTGTATTGGGCGTTAACTAATAGAGAAAGAAAACCACGTAAAATTGAACTCATCCACTCAAATGACTGAATCATACATTTGGCTTCATTTGGAGCACATAAGGCTTGATTGGGATGTAATGTTGACTCTACTTTGGCTTTTCAATCATTTTTTTCGACTCATTGTGTGCCAGTCACAAGCTGGTAGACAATCTCAATCCACCTTAACACAGTCAAGAACATGATAACTGGTTGACAAGCTAGAAACCAGCGATGACACTCGAAAACACTGCTACTCGCTTCAGCTGGTTCTCCATTAGGGTTTCTAATGCTTACTATGAAAGCAGCGAACCCATTCTTGTGGTTTCTGCCCAGCCCCCTCTCCTTTTGTTCATTATGTGGACTTTTAATAGTTCATTCTTTCTCTCTGACTCTATAGGTGATTGTGAAAACCACAACAGAGTATCAGCTGAAGGAGAAGAAGAGGAAGATGTATGTGCCCAGCATCAAGAAGCTAAACATAAACCTTTACGATGAGATGTCGGAGAAGCTCAAGGTAAAGCAGTTTTACACATTTGTCTCTTTGTTTTGTGAGGGTAATACAAAAATGTTGATGTGTGAGTGTGTCTGTTTTCCAGCTGACTGGGTTGATCATTATTACCTTGGCGTTCCTGGCGTGTCTGCTGCTGTTGGTCATGTATAAAGCGCTGTGGTACGATCAGCTCGGCTGCCCCGATGGCTTCGTCCTCCAGGTAAACACACTAGCTCTGTCCCATGCTGATAGAGATCATCTGTGCTCTACTTTAGAAACCATTTTTGGTCTTAAAATGGAGATGACCGATCACACACTTCATTGAGCTAATGTCTGCACTTGAAAACTAGCCTGTGGTCGCCTCCCATGTGACATCTCAACCTTAGATACTGAACGCATCCTACTTTTTCAGAATGGTGTTATTCTATAGTGAAAATTCACTAGGTGGCCTACTAGGTTTTGGAGCAGAGCGATTAAGTATTAACTGAATCTTTAGTTCGTGTGATATTCGTTTAACATATTATTTTGTTCACAGCTCAGCAAAGCTGTCGTCGTCTTCGGACAGCATCTAAAGCTTTGTCGGAGTGTGAGAATGTCTTTAATTAGTCTGAAGCATGACTAAACTGTGATTAAGGCCTGCAGGGGTTTCCACCTCTCCCCCTTTGATGCAGATACCACTGCTGTAATTAGCGTGCCACACTAATGTAGCGTTGCTAACTTGAAGAGCGGGAAAATTGCCTCTTGTTAAGATGGAATGAGGTTTTTGGAAGCTTTGGCATGTTGACTTCTCTTGATTGACGCCTTTCAGTCACAAAACCGCTTATTTTTGATTATTTTGTTGTGGGATGGATGAGTAACTGTGAGCACTCTTTGCTCAACTGTCACTTTATGCTTCTAAGCATCTGTTTGACAAATTGGAAATGTAATAAACCTTTCATAGTTCGCATTCCATAGAAATAGTCAGTCAGAGCCACATTGAGAGTTTTTGAATAGTTTAAGATTAGAAAAATTCTGTCTATACATTCTGTAAGCTCTTTAGTTTTGGTATTAGTATATACTTATATATATACTTTCACATATTTATGTGAAAATGTATTACATGGTAAATTAGTTGTTTTCTCAACATTGACAAAAAAAAGGTAGGTTGGAGACATGCTCTGTTCGAAATATTATACAGCCAAACTTCTCTTTAATTTTATAGAATGCACATTTTCTGTATTACAGAAAGCCCAGATGATCTACAATTTTCTCAAATGAGTATTTTACACCAGACCACACTGCGTGGAGGACAGTGTATCCCACAATGCAATGTACATTTTCGAGATAATCTATGAAAATAATTTGTAATTTTAGCTGCAGTTTTTAAAATATATTTTTACTCTTTCTTTTTTTATCATACAGACGAGAAAAAAAAAATTAGAAGGAAAAAAAAAGCACAGTATGCACAAATGCTAACGTTTTTATTTCTGAAATGATAATTGGCCACTCTTTGAATTAAACATGCAATATAATGAGACTGACAAATGTTGCATATTTGAAATGCTTGTATAACAATGTTTTACTTGCTATTTTTACATATATATATATATATATAAAAAATGTGCTGTCAAATCGATTAATCGCATCTAACACATAGGTTTTTGTTTATATATGTGTATGTGTGTGTATGTGTATCATTTATATATATATATATATATATATACACATACATACATGCATACATACACACACACACACACACACACAAATACAGTATATACTATGCAGTATTCAGTATGCTGAAAGCTAGTATTCCATTAAGAACAATATTTTTTAGCATTATAGATTGTTAATGTACAGAAATGTAGTTTTTTTTCTTGTTGTTGGATAATGTGCTATGTTGTATGTTCAGGGCTTC
This sequence comes from Leuciscus leuciscus, assembly GCF_965113295.1. Taxonomy (NCBI): domain Eukaryota; kingdom Metazoa; phylum Chordata; class Actinopteri; order Cypriniformes; family Leuciscidae; genus Leuciscus; species Leuciscus leuciscus. The sequence goes on along the minus strand of NC_138727.1, from coordinate 35,386,748 downwards.
ACGTCAACACAGCGCTCTTGGAAAAGATGGAGATAGAAAGACTTTGTCCACTTACACAATATCGATTTCCCTAAATATATTCATGTGTGTAAAAGGAAGTGTTTCAGCGGTCTGTCCGCTGTACCGATGCTACATCAACAGGAATGCAGAGCTCCGTGACATTCACCTTTATGTTTGATTTATTAGAGAACCTGCCTGACCTTCTCCGTACTAGTTAATGTATTCCCGTCTAACCTTTTATTTGCAAACATCCACTTTCTAATCCAGCACAGACACTGCACCCCGGCGGCTCTGGAGATGTACTACCCTGAGCAGAGCTCCAGGGGCAGCTTGTACACCGCCATGACCCACCTCAACCAGGCCAAGAAGAACATCCCAGAGCTGTCCCCTCCCTGGCTCCCGGTCATGAAGGACGACGTCAACCACCCCGAGAAGTAACTGTCTTTGGACAGTTCTGAAAGGGACACAATCCAGAAATGTTAATGGTGAAGTCAATCGGAAAGGGGTTTATGTGTGTGTTTTGTGTTTAGTATGGGGAATATGATGCGAATAACTATTTAGATTAACTGTGACGCACACACATGTCTGAAGTGAAGCCTGTGGGGGGTTCCCAGGTTTCTACTTTCTCACTCTTTTGCAATACAAATGCTTTCAGCCACTCAGAATTCTACTCCCGACGCTCCATTCCTGTTTAGAGGAAATCTAGGACGATCCGTTTTAAATGTCACCACGCCACTTTTTCCGATGGCACGTCTCATTGTAGGTTTAGTCGTGCTGCTTGTAATTCTGCGACGTTTGTTAGGCGTTAGTTCTCGCTTATGGTTTCGTTTGGAGTCATTTAGCTTAGTGTAATGAACTGTGCATTGGCTGTGAATCGTGCTCTAATGAACCGCAGTGCAACTGAGAAACAAGTGCATTGGCAAGAAAAAGCATTCCAAAAACTCCGATCTTTTTCCCTAAAATCAACTCGAACTACTGATTGTTGTCTTCAAGCAATGTGTCTTTGATTTAAAAGAGAAAAGTGACTTACACTTGAGTTTTGGTTTTTTTTTTGTACATTTTACTAAATGAGATCTGACTTTTGATCGTAAGGACGAAATGATTGGTGCAAACGGTCGATTTTATACACATTTGCATGCTTACCTTGTTCCATCCTAGAATTTGAAAATGAATGTAAATTGGAATAATGGTAAACAACCATTTTTAGGTCTTACAAAAATGTAACATTTTTTTCTGTTTGTTTGTTTGTGTGCTGAAACATTTATACACTAAGCACCAGCAGCTTTATAAATGTTTAATTAATGTTATACATTTTCAAGAGAAAGTTCAAGAATGGGATAACGCCTCATGAGGATGAGTGACCTTTGAATTGTTTTTGTGTACTAAAGCAAATGAATCCCATCTGAATGTATAAACTTACAATATGTTTCCCCCTTCTTTGTTCATTTATTGTGCTTTATATTTATCTATGGTGATCTGTATTATTTTTTCAATTGCTATAAACATGTAAAGTTCTAATGTGTATTTATTTATGTATTTATCTTAGTCATTTGCAGGAGAGATGAATTGAGGTTATTGTAAGGGTCCGCAGGGGAAATCATAAACCCTGCAGTATTACTCATTTCTGTGTGCGACAAAAATTCATCCATCCTCAATGGATAATAACAGAATAAAGGTTTCAGTATTCACCAGCGCTGTGTCCTGTCATTGCATACGAGTTTCTGTGCAGTTTTACTTCTAATGCTGTTTAGGTTTCTATTCAGAAAATCCAGACCCTTGATTATAAAACAGTTAAATGAACAGGAAGGCATAACATAATTTATTAGTAGTAGTCAGAGGTGGACTAAGTACACAACTTCCTTACTTGAGTGAAAGTACAGATACTACTGGACAAATATTACTCATTACAAGTAAAGTTTGTAAAGACCGATTTTTTTACTTAAGTTTTTAAAAGTACTTAAGTATCAAAAGAAAATGTCAATGCATTGTTTTCATCATTGTTGTTTGTAATACTTACAGTACCTTATGCCTCTGAAGCAACCTAGTGAATACACCTACCAGTTAGTAGTATCTGTGGAATTAAGAGCTTTTAGAATGTTATAAAACCTATAGAAATTAAACAACTGAATTGACAAAAAAAAGACAGCCGTAATCATCTTTATTTAACACTCCTACCACCCCAACAAAAGAAGTACACATCTAGTGAAGTAAAAAGTGTGATATTTGTCTTTCAAATGTAGTGAAGTTAAAGTAAAAAGTTTCCAGAAAAATTTTACTCAAGTACAGATACTGAAAAAGTGTACTTAAGTAAAGTAGTCAAGTAAATGTACTTTGTTACTGTCCACTGTTGTATCCTACAAGTAAAAAAAAAAAGATGACATCTAGTCGAGAAGACTAGTAATAATATTCACGTTAATCAGATATTGGTTGTGTCAGAAATCGCCCCCTTACACTCAAATCAATATCATGTGAATGTGAAATTGAAATTGAATGTGAGATTGAATGAGTGCACAATGGTTTCGGTCATTGGTTCTGACGTCAACCCGACTTTCATTTCCAACCAAAATCTAACCCCTGCAACCAAAATCTTGACAGAAATTAAGAGGAGTAAAAAGTACATTATTTGTCTTTCAAATGCAGTGAAGTTAAAGTAAAAAGTTTCCAGAAAAAATAATACTCAAGTAAAGTACAGATACTCACTTAAGTACAGTACTCAAGTAAATGTACTTTGCTACTATCCACCTCTGGTAGTATATTATTTACAGTAAGATTTAATTTGTTAACATTAGTTAACTGCATTCGTTAATTCTCATTCTCAGTGCATGTTTTTAATCTCAATTAATAATTTCAACATTTACTAATACATTTGTATCTGTTAACATTAGTTAATGCAATGTGAACTGATATGAACATGAACAAAACATTTTTACTAACTAACATTAACAAAGGTTAATAAATTCTTTAGGAATGTATTTCTCGTTGTTAGTTCATGAATTTACTAATGTTAACAAGTTAGACCTTATTGTAAAGTGGTACCAGTAGTATTTAACAATGGTGATGGTAAAAATAAGAAATTATGATTATTATTAAAGATCGTAAGTTAACTAAAAAGGATTGAAGTTAATAAAAATGTAATCAAATTGAATTAACAAATTATATCAAAGGGAAAAACAAAAGTCAAACCTTAAATTATGCATATTTGTCTAAATATAAAAACATGACTTATTCATATTTTAATTTTTTAAAGTTCTTACATTTTTATAGACTGTAACATTTATTTTATGTAACTTAAACAATTTAGTCACCATGAAATTTCAACATTTACTAATACATATTTAAAATCCAAAGTTAGATTTGTTAACATTAGTTAATGCAATGTGAAGTAACATGAACAAACAATGAACAGCTGTATTTTTTATTAACTAACATTAACAAAGATGAATAAATACTGTAACATTACTGTAACAATGTATTGCTCATTGTTAGTTCATGTTAATTAATACATTGATTAATGTTAATAATTTAGACCTTATTGTAAAGTGTTACAAATTCATGTGCCCTCATAATCTATAATTAAAATACCTTCCCCTCCCTCTCGCAGCTCTTCTCTTCTCTGATGATGTGTTTACTGTCTGGCGTGAGGGCGGGATCAACCTGTCACTCACATGAGATCAACCAATAGGAAACCACAACCATCCAATCAATTCCCTATAGACAAAATCAAGTCCCGCTCTAAATGTTTTTCTTTCCGTTTCACTCTAAAGACTATCACAACTTCCGTTTCATGCTGGCTTTTAAATGTAAAAATAATGCATTTAAAAAGTTTCCCACACATAACTTTCCATATAAGACTCAAATATCATTAAACCTAAAGAACACACATAATTTCACACGATGTTCCTTACAGTCCCCAGTGTAATTTACATTTTCATTTCTTTTGCTGTACTGTTGTGCAGCCGCTGAACCCAATAAATTGTTCAAAAGTAATTATATGAGAATTGCATAGTCAGCACACAGCTGGTGTTGCCAGGGGAAAGGGCGTTCATTTGAGTGAGGGTGTAAAGTGGTTGTAGGTCAAGCCCTGTTTGAGGAGTGTGTGTGTGTGTTTCTCAGTAGGATCTCCCGAATACTGGCGCCAGCAGAGAATGCCTTTCTCTCTCTCTCGCTCTCTCTCTCTCTCTCTCTCTCTCTCTCTCTCTCTCTCTCTCTCTCTCTCTCTCTCTCTCTCTCTAACTCTCTCTCTCTCTCTAACTCTTCTCCCACACACACACTCGCAGATTAAATGAAGTGTCAAAATACTCAACTCAGAATGACAGCCTACCCAGTGAACTGTCCAAACTAATTTTCTGCTGAATCCTCCACAAATACCTCAAAATGAAAATAAGACAAATACACTACCAGTAAAACAATTTTTTTGAAATGTTACACAGCTCAGAAAGATTTTCACTGTGAAAATTCATATGGTGATATACAGTGCCACCTACAGGACTATTTTTTTACAGTCACTTGATGTGGCACTGAATTAGCAAACTTGTTTTTTGTTTTGCTTGTTTGTTTTGCTTTGCTTTGTTGTTTTGCTTTGCTTTGTTGTTTTGTTGTGCTTTGCTTTGTTGTTTTGTTGTGCTTGTTTGTTTTGCTTTGTTGTTTTGTTGTGCTTTGCTTTGTTGTTTTGTTGTGCTTGTTTGTTTTGTTGTGCTTTGCTTTGTTGTTTTGTTGTGCTTGTTTGTTTTGCTTTGTTGTTTTGCTTTGCTTTGCTTTGTTGTTTTGTTTTGCTTTGCTTGTTTGTTTTGCTTTGTTGTTTTGCTTTGCTTTGTTGTTTTGCTTTGCTTTGCTTTGTTGTTTTGTTGTGCTTGTTTGTTTTGCTTTGTTGTTTTGCTTTGCTTTGTTGTTTTGCTTTGCTTTGTTGTTTTGTTGTGCTTTGCTTTGTTGTTTTGTTGTGCTTTGCTTTGTTGTTTTGTTGTGCTTGTTTGTTTTGCTTTGTTGTTTTGCTTTGCTTTGCTTTGCTTTGTTGTTTTGTTTTGCTTTGCTTGTTTGTTTTGCTTTGTTGTTTTGCTTTGCTTTGTTGTTTTGCTTTGCTTTGCTTTGTTGTTTTGTTGTGCTTGTTTGTTTTGCTTTGTTGTTTTGTTTTGCTTTGCTTTGTTGTTTTGCTTTGCTTTGTTGTTGTGCTTTGCTTTGTTGTTTTGATTTGATTTGATTTGATTTGATTTGATTTGATTTGATTTGTTTTGTTGTTTTGCTTTGCTTTGTTCTACTTTGACCATGACAGTTTCTTCAAGTTAGTTTTTTTTTTTTTGTTTTTTTTTTTGTCTTCTTTTTAATTTTGTCAGATTTATGCTTAAAAAAAGAAACTAAGTGCAGGTAGACTGATATAAAATATATTTAAATAATATATAATTATATACTTATATAATATATACTAAGTATAATAAATATACTTAATTCTAAATATAATCATAAGTCACCATGGAATCAAAGTTGATACTTCCTATATCAAATTCTTAGTTTTATGGAATATTGCAATAGTACATTATATGCATGTTCTGGAAAAGAAGACTAAAAAAACTGCTTGCATTTAAATTTTTTTTGTCTGCACTGCACATCAATTCTTCAGAAGCTGTATAGTCCACTGATGTATGATAATCATGTGGCTTTGGAAGAGTTATTCAAATGAACCAATTACATTAGTTTTAGTTTCTAAGGAGTGTATAAATGTGCCCGTACTGTGTGTAGCATCTGTGATTTACTGAGGCGGTAAAACTACCTTAAATTGAGAAGTGTTGACAGCCTCTGGTTTTTCCGTTGACTTTCTGTTTCTATAAATGTTCAAACTGCGTAAAAAGTGTGTTCTTGTTTTAGCACTATGACAGGGAGTTTATTGCCGTAACAAGAGAACCTCCTGACCCTTACAGGCCGAGCAAAAAAGCCCTTTCATACGTCATACCCGAACCGAGTCTCTCCGTTTGATCGTTTGCCCTTCAAGTAAAGGCCATATTGCAGTCATAAAGGGATCAATGAGAAATCAAGTGACTTACAACTGTCAAAGCATAATAACAGCTGGCAGGCCTGTCGTGACACTGGGCAACTGCCAGTGTACAGTGTGTGCGCTCTGTGTTTTTATTGAATGTGGGATCTGTTTTGAATGACTGTCTGAATGAATGTCTTTAAGCTGCTTAAGGGCAGCATTTAGTCCTTGATTTATTCGTTTAGGATTGGCTTGGCGTGGAATCCTTTCCCAAACTCTGCAGTTTGCAGCAATTTATTCTTCAATGAGGGAGAAACCCACAGAAACAAATATTTGAGTGTGCTCCATAATGAAATGGCCATTTTTGTACTGATTAAATTGAGTCATAAGCCCGTTTAAACAAAGCCTGGCTACACAGGCAACCATTTAAGATCCTTATATTAAACAGCAGACTAGGACTGTCCTAAGGCCATGAAGAGTAAGAAAAGTATGCAGTAATTGTGCCGGCCGTCTAACCTGCGTTCAGTGATCTTTGTTTGATCTTTACTTTGTGATGCTTATATTCAATGTAATAAATGTATGATGTATTTTTAGTATAAAGAGGCAGAGAGGCTTTTGAGCACTGTGGCAAAGCATCTCTTTTTGCTTTATTTTCATACTCAAGTTTATTTATTTATTTATTTATTATAATTTTGTGGTATTTAATTGATTGAATTTAATTTAATTCAGTTCCTATACCAATTAAAGGCAGAATTATAGTGTTGCCCAGAATCGCTGGAGCCATCACGTCATTTTCCTGTTGAAAAAATGCAGTATTCGATGGCAAAATTAGAGGGTAAAAATGTTAATGACTTACAAATGGGTATGTATCAGGACTTCACATCCACTTACAACCTGTCCCCGATCTCTAATCCAAATTTATGGCAATTACACACGTGGAGCAAATTCTTAGACAAGTAAATTAGAGGCAGTTTGAGGTCCGGGAATCGTGTGTAGTTACCGCATTCTCTCTTTTTACGTTGTGAGTAATAGATGCCAATTTACAGTCTCACAGACAGAGGAAGTTGTTGTTATTTTATCAACGTCTTAATTGTATGAACATGGACCATGTGCCTCAGCTTGGACAGAATATTTGAACAAAACTGTGTATGCGATATGAGTCAGAAGACTTTTATGGTATTTTATGGTACCATTATGACCTTTTTCATCTCACATAATTAATGTTGCCCTTTTTAAAAACAAAGCCAGTCAGAGTGAAAGCAGTACACTGCAATTTAGACATTATGAAATGATGGTAGGCTATAACTTTGAGAAAGATATGGCATACTCAAGGTATTTGCTTGTTAAATGATCACTGCTCAAACATAAAAGACACTGGGGCTAGTTGTCAAATGTGATCAGTTGACTTAACTTAAAGTCCCCCTGTGGTGAAAATCCAGCTATAATGTTGTTTATATGTTTATGTGGTGTTTTTAATATGCTTTAAGACAAACCATGTGCAAATTCATAAGTCAACACCATTGCTGAGCATTTTCTCTTTAAAACTGCAGTGAACCAAAGACTCATGTTAATCATGTCAACATGTGATCGTCAATGAGTGGATCTCTGAGCTGGTGTGAGTGCGTGGAGGCGGGGCTAATTTGCATATTAAGCTATTAAGAAAAAAACGTTTAAATATGTCATTTTAGTGATCAAATATGGGTTTTAAGGGATAAAATGATTGATTACAGGGGGACTTTAAAAAAAAGTGAGGAAACCCATTGCCTTTAAATGATTAAGTAAATAAACATCATGCATAATTGAACAAATTAAGTTATGGGGAATTGTCAAGTTCACATAACTTAATTTTTTTTTCAATTACATGAGGTTTATTTACTTAATCATTTTAAGACAAGGGGTTTCCTCACTTTAGGTTAAGTCCACTGATCAGTTTTTACTGCATGGTGTGTTTTTTGTTTTTGTCTGTCAATTTCTGCCTAAAAAGTTATGGGTCATTTTCAGTTTGTTTAACAAACATTTCTGGTCTTTTAATGATTTTTAAAGATTTTTAATGTTTTTAAAAGAAGTCTCATGCACATTAAATCTGCATTTATTTGATTAACAAGTAAAAAGTAAAAAGAGCAAACATTGTAAAAAGTGAAAAGTTGACTTAACTTAAAAAAGTGAGGAAACCTGTTGCCTTAAAATGATTAAGTAAATACATGTCATGTGTAATTGAAAAAATTAAGTTATGTAAACTTAAAAATTCCTCATAACTTAATGTTTTCAACTATACATGAAGTTTATTTACTTAATCATTTTAAGTCAACAGGTTTCCTCGCTTTTTTAAGTCAACTGATCAACTGTGAAATATATTAGAATTAAAATAACTGTTTTCTAATTTAACACATTTTCAAATGTAATTTATTACTGTAATGCAAAGCAAAATTTTCAGCATCATTACTCCAGACTTTAGTGTCACATGATCATGCAGAAGTCGTTCTAATATGACGATTTGCTGCTCAAGAAACATTTCTGATTATTGTGCTGCTTAATATTTCTGAGGAAACCGTGATATAAAGTAGTATCAAACTTTTACATTTTGTCCATTGGGTAGCTGATTTTAGTCTGCATGAAGACCTGCAATTTCATAACTAGCCCAGAGATTAAGGTTACAAAGGCTCATATAACTCTCACGATACCTTGCTTGGCCTCCGTCATATCACTTCCCAGACTCTCGCTCTTTCTCCTCCTCATATCATCACACACACAGTTCTTCTCTCTCACTCTCTCTATTATGTCAGTGTCGCCGCAGTCATTGTGGAAGCTGAAGAAAGCTTGGGTGAGTGTTTCTGATGTTGGCACCAGCTCTTGCCTACTCTGCGAGTTTGTGTGTATGTGTGATCTGCCTCTCCCGCTAAGAAACGCTGAGTACTCACTGACAGCTCTATCACTCGTCTTCAATGGGGTGTAATTTGTGAGAGCCTGGCTGTGCAGGGGATGATGGGTAATTAAGAAGGTGAGTCAGGCCACTGAGTCCGAGCGTTGACAGCATTTAGCCCACTGCTGTATAGTCCACTGTGTTCAGAGTGTCTCCAAGGGTCTGGCATACACAGATCGCTCTAACTGTCCCAAAACAAGAAGTTTTAATGGACGCAAAAGAGATCAGGAGGTCAGAAGAGAGTAACATGAATAACAATCTCAGCATTATTTGGGTTATGCAGCCTGGGAAGTAACTATATACGACTATTCAGATATTGCAATGATGATATGATGTACACACAAGTGATTTTGATTGTATGTGTGTGTGTGTGACATATCAACGCTATCTCACGACCAATTCGTACGAGTGATAAAAAGGTGGCGAATTCATACGAATTCGTACGACCTCACTCGTACGAATTTGTACGATTTATCTAAACCCACGTGATGGGTAGGTTTAGGGGCGGGGTCAGGGGTAGTTCATTCGTATGAATTCATACGAATTGGGCAATTCGTAAAAAATATGTACGATTTAGCAAAATAATGAGGTAACGACTAAGGTCGTATGAATTCGTACGAATTAGCCACCTCGTAGAATTCGTACGAATTGCCGTGAGATCAGGCTGGGCATATATATGTATAGTCACCGGCCACTTTAGGTACACCTTGCTAGTACCGGATTGGACCCACTTTTGCCTTCAAAACTGCTTTAATTCTTCATGGCACAGATTCAACAAGGTGCTGGAAACATTCCTCTTTGATTTTGGTCCATATTGTCATGATATCATCACGCAGTCGCTGCAGATTTGTCGTCTGCACATCCATGATGCGAATCTCCTGTTCCACCACATCCCAAAGCTGCTCGATTGGATTGAGATCTGGTGACTCATTTGAGTTTAGTGAACTCATTGTTATGTTTGAGGTGTTTTGAGCTTTGTGACGGCGTGTTGTCCTGCTGGAAGTAGCCATCAGAAGATGATACACTGTAATCATAAAGGGATGGACATGGTCAGCAACAATACTAAGGTAGGCTGTGACGTTTAATCGGTACTAAGAGGCCCAAAGTGTGCCAAGAAAATCTCCTCCACACCATTACACCAGCTGAAGCCTGAACCGATGATACAGGGATGGATCCATGCTTTCATGTTGTTTACACCAAATTCTGACCCGACCAGCTGAATGTCAGAAATCAAGACTCATCAGACCAGGCAACGTTTTTCTGGCACAAACAACCATGGCACATTCAAAGTCACTTAAATCACCTTCCCCGTTCTGATGCTCAGTTTGAACTTCAGCACATCGTCTTGACCAATGCATGCCTAACCGCATTGAGTAGCTGTCATGTTATTGGCTGATTACTAAGCTTTTAATAGTCTTAACCTCAAATTATTGGTCAGGAAAATGCACTACTTAAAAAGCCATTGCTGTCTCAGAAAAACGTCAAAGACAGAATTAAGTTTTTGTCCGAATATGGGAAGTTGTGTGTGGAGTGATGAATCACAATGAAATATGAGTTGCATAGTGAAGCTTCAGAGCGGTGTCTTCAGAAATCTGATGAGAAATATAATAATAAATGCATTTCTAGCACAGTGAAGCGTGAGGAAGAGACTGTGTCATTGTGTGAGGAGCCTTTTTATCTGCTGCTATTGGTGAGTTTCTTCACTGTGAAAAGTCATTTAATTCTTTAGAGTACAGGAGAATAATGCAGAATGGCTTGCTTTTCACAAATAAAAAGTTGTTTTCTAAAGATGAGTGATCAGATGTTATTCTTCAACGAGACAATGCTCCTGTCCAAAGTGCAAAGACAACCAAGAAAGTCCATCAGGCTCATGTTTTGGCATCGGTCAGAGTCCAGATTTGAAGCCTATAGTTAATATTTGGTCTCGCATTAAACTCAAACAAGCTGGGAGACATTTTCCAACTTCTCATGAACTGTTTGAAGCCATTAACATTGAGTGGAACAACACTGACTCTTCTTCCTGTAAAAAGCTGTCTGCAAGAAAGCTATTCTGTGCTGAGTCACTATTTCTACAGTATTTGTGCAATTCTTGCTTAATTTCCTTACCAGTGATTTGTGATTAAAATGGTTAAGATCATTAAAATACCTCTAAATATTTTGCCATTTTGGCTTGTCCCAAAATATATGCCATATATATGCCTGTTTTACACAGCTAATACTTATTATGAATGGCTGGTGTCCATGAAGAAGGATTTGGGTCCAGAGGTGTGGTTACAATATCTACCAGCAAAAGATAATGAGGCATATTAACTTGCATTATCAGCTTAAATTGAGTACTAATTTCTATGAAGTTTAGTCATAATCAAGTATAATCAAGTTTTTTTTGCTATGACTTTCATTGACACTTCAAACTCAGAACATCTGGATTTAAAGAAAATTTTTGTAGTTTCTCTACTTATTATTCTCTACTAATGTTTCTCTCTGGGTCTTTTAACTTTCTCTTCAATGGGCTCACAGTTTCATTTCATCTTTTGATTGTGACATCTGGTTGTCACTTTGAAAGTGTCAGATTTGTTTGTTAAACAAACCAGTGTCAAGTTATATTTTGAATGCTTGAGATGCCTTGTAAATTAAGTGCACAGATGACTCCAATAAAATACAACTTTTTTTCAATAATCATTTAAAAGTAACTTTCATGTTCATCCTTTTGCCAACAGACAGTGCATTTCTGCAAGGTTTACCAAGAGGGTAAATGTTATCACCTCTTATCTCAGAAGTCAGATGCAAGAACATCTTAATGCAAAACATCTGTTTTATATTCACTCATTTACAAGACAATTTTGTTCATGAGTTCTCTGGTGATGCTTATGTAGGCTATCATTTTGATTCAATCAGGGATAGATTAAGGAATTTTTGGGATGTAAGCCTTTATTTTTTTCTTAGCATGACCTCATGTTTTTATCTTGTAGTATCCTACTGAAGCGACTGTCACTCTGCCATCCAACCAACAATAGACCATTCGTTTATTAGTAAAAAAAAAATAAGAAGAATAAGAAGGAATGTATTAATTTAGGCTAGGCCTACTCACCATCTTGTCAATGATTCAATGTCATAACACTGTCAGGTTTTCTCATAGTTGACGCCGATACATGAATCTAATCGTGGTGCGAGTTAATCCGTGAAAAATTATTTTAAAAAGCCCGCAAAAGGTCAAAAAGTTGCGAGATAAAAACACTGCTTTAATTGCAAACGTTTCGGTCACATTCTCAATGCCAAGTTCACTTATTTGAATCATTTCCCTTGCAGTGTTTTTGGTCTAACTATGCACCTCATGGACAGTTTTAAAGGCGCGGTGAGTTTTTACTATTTTGCGAGTTAATCCGTTAAATTTGAATTAACCGTCAGCGATTTAAAGTGGAGACCGGAGCCGAACAAAGTATTGGCGGGAGCGGCTCCGAAGACGCTAACTGGATCTAAAACCTTCAGGTGACACGAGACATGCGTTCCTGAATTATATAACGTGGCAAACAACTTGCTCAGTGCAGTCCTGCTCACATAGCAGAGGTAAGAGTTTCGTCAAAAATGAGGATGTGAAATAGCCTACGCTATGCTAAAATATAGGCTAGTTTTCACTCTGGTTCATATAGGCTGTGTGTGAAGTGTGAAGTAAACAAGTAGGCCTATTAATCCCCCAAAACAGAACCAACAACCTTATTCTGTTGCTGTGTGAACATGGCTACATTTGATTTTAGACCTGCAGTGGAATATAAATATTTAGCCTACATTTATATAAATTATTTATATTGCAGTTTGTTCCTCACACAAAGTTATTGTATGGCTTGACAGACAGGGTCATTCATGTTGTTGTAAGATAAAGAGCTGAATGAAATGTGTCTTTTTTGAGTTCCAAAAAAAAAAAAAAAAAAAAAAACTGAACAGCTAAGGGTTAAGTGTCATGATGACAGTGAGTAAATAATGACAGAAATGTCATTTTTGGCTGAACTCTCCCCACATAAGATAATGATCTTTTGTCACGTGTGCGATCAACATCTGTAGATTGAAAAGCATCAGGAAAAAAATAACAAAACGTAGCCTACCTCTTCCATGGTGAACTAATTTATTTGCATTAAATCTGAAGCAGCGGTTCTCTTCCAATATGCCTTTCCTTCTCTCAGTTCATCTATCTATGCCACGCTCACGGGCCGACAGCAAGAGAAAGAGAGAGAGATATGAATGTCTCTCTCTAATTGATAAAGCCATAATAGGAGCCATTTCTCCACCATCTGCTAATTAGAACCATGAAGGGGAAGAGATTGGATGTCTGGAGAAGGGGTCTGCCGTCTGAGGGGGTCTTTGATCTTCTGACTTGTCTGCCATGCTGTTTTCCTTCAAGCTTTCCTGCGCGGCTTGAGCAGACCGCGGCCTCCACTCTTGGGGATAGGAACACTAATGGATCGCTTGAAGAGACCTTTTGCTTTAGGACTGGGGCTAAGCAGTATCAGCTGGTCTGAGGCAAGTGGCTGCACAGTTCATGAAGTGCTTTGTCAGATAACCCCGTCGGGAATAACAGTTGGCCTTCTCCAGGACCAGGCATGCCAGGGTAGATGTCTACAAAAAAAAAAAGAGAGACCATCAAGCTTTTGAGGTCTGAAATTCCAGAACACACCATGGAATTCCAGAAGTCAGGGAGAATGTATCCAAAAATTACAATTTTGAAGCAAATCAAATGACTGAAATGCTAGTTAATTGGCGTTACCGGGTCTCTTCGCATTACATTCTCATGATTAAGTGTGATTGTTAATGACGTGTGACCGAAGCAGCGTTCCGTCGGATCATTCTGATGAGGATAATCAAAGAATAACAGCCCAGCTGTTTTTAATAGAAAACCTAATCCTCTCGTCCTCAACGATCTAATGCAATCATGTTGCGTCGAATGAGCCTAATAATAAAAATTGATTCGAAAGTTGTTTAGACACAAGTCATGTAAATTATGAAGCATTTGCTTTATGTGACATTTCGAGAAGGAAATACAATGAGCCATTTGTCTTCAAAGAAGAAACGGTGGAGGTCATCAGCGCACTCTTTTGACTGAGTTGTAAATATATCCAATAGCATGTGTTTCAAATTGCCCATTGGTTATGGATTGCTTTACGAGCTGCTTGTTAGTGGCCCAATGGCTTTAGCCTCTGTTGATTTACCCCCAGGGAACCAGGGGTCAATTAGTCGGACACACAGAGGATCCTGTTCTTCAGAAGCTTGCTTTTACACTCTGATCTGAGAGCAGTTTTGATGGAGGACAGCAGGGTTTGTGCTGGAGACATTGGTTCCAGAGCAGCTCTTAGAGTTGGGCATTGCTGATAAGAGTCCATTAACTTTCTTGAATTTTGCTGCTGTTTTAAGTGAGAGTGAGTTTGTCATGACGTTTTTTGTGGAAGCCAGAAGAGTTGGATTTTTCATCGCTGAAACATTATAGAAGAGAGACTGTGGTTATAGTTGTCTATGGACTATATCAAACTCAATAATTGTAGGGTAAAAAGTCCAGTTAGTGCTATGGAAAAATCTCACATGAGTAAATGATGACTGAATTTTATTTTTGAGCTAACTATTTTCCCTTTCCGCTTGCTGGAGAACCCTGTTTCTGCCTCTGTAGAAAATAACATACATAATGAAAAAGAGATATAAAATTAAATTTCACAATTGCGAAATATAGTCACAAATTCACAATAGGGAGATATAAAGTTTAGAAAAAGATTAAAAGGTGAGATAAAGTTAAAAAATAAAGTCACTTTGTGATAAAATCCCAGTTATGAAAAAACTGAGGGGCCATTTACACAACACCGTTTTCAACTAAAAACGGAAAAATGTTTATGCGTTTTGGCCAACGCATTCTTGGCAGTTCATTTACATGACAACGGTATTTTGGGGGTCTGAAAATGCAAACACTTGAAAACGGGTTTCAAAGTGCACGTTTTTGAAAACGATAATGTTCTTGCCTTTGTGTAAACTACAAAAACATGAATTTGTGAAATCGATGATGTCATGCTCATGTGTATTATGTGTTCAGTCTATAGGCGCTTAGTGTTTCTTTACAAAGTGACATCGCCAACTACTGGCCTGGATGTGGACTGTTTTGTCTATGTTGTCGTCTGTACGCAAAAAAACGCGAAGGAAAAACGTTTCCGTTTTTTTGTACATCATACAAAAGTCACACTGTGTCACACTGCGAGAGGCCTATATAAAGTTTAAAGTGATTAAAATATTAGATAAGAGTTTAAAATAAGAACAGTGACAAAATAAATCATATTGTGAGATATAAAGTCACAATTAAAATAGCAAGTGCAGTTATGAGAAATAGTCACAATTGTAATTACCTTTTTTTCTGTTGAACTCTGGGACAGAAACGGCACCCATAACAAGCTGATTTAAAACGTTTTGTACTTTTTTGACGTTCAAGCACTCAAAAGTTCCCTCGATGGCTCCTCTGCAGACCCAGCTAGAGCCTCATCTTGCTTTGATTTGGCTCACAAAATGTGTGTTTATCTGGCTGTGCATTGTGTTATTTATGCCTTTACAACCTCATCAGAGCTCATTGCACTCACATCTGGCAGTTCATTTTACTTTAACACCTCTGTTTACACGTCATTACTGTCTAGCTGTAATGGGGGACATTAAAAACTTGTGATGAATGGGAAAAAAATGTACCCCTACTGTCTAAGCTGCCTCCATACTTGTCCGAATGGGGATTCACATATCAAGTATGGATTTGTGGTCTTGTTGGTTTTTTTAAATGCTATTATTATTTTCTGCTCTTGTAATTGCATGCTCTGTCTACTCCAAACCAGGAAATGAATGCTTCAATATGATATAATTAATTTAACTCTATTAAATTACAGTTGTACTAGCACATATAATCACATTAGAAACAAAACCTATAGCTCAAATTGTTTCTTTGTTGTTGAATCCATGTTTGATTTCCACAGAGATACTGCAATAAGAGTTTTTTCAACAAATACCATTGGCATAAATTGTGTTAAATTACTGTGGCAATCTACAGAGAAATTCCATAACAGCATGTTTACACTGAAAATAATTGATGTTTTTCTGCTTGCCAACCAAACTGAAAATGTAATTTCCTATATTGATCAGGAATATCTGGCAGAACATTTAAGATTTGCTGATTTATACATGCAATACAGTCTAATGCTAATGCTATGAAGAATAATTGATATTTCAAAACAAACAAAAATAGTAGAACTGACTGCATATGCAGTATTATTATACTATATTTCCGAGCCATATCCCTGTGTTTGAGACAAATTTCGAGAGAATGAAAGTAGGATGAGCTCCGTATAACCTCAAACAACATGATTATGGGCCTTCAGAAGCCACAGACAATAGAATAGACCAAACATCCCAACTCCTATTGTTCTGTGTGTTTATATTGTTTTCAGGCCCAAGAGAAGCAATTACTTCTACTAAAGAAAAACTGTGTTCTATGGAGAAACAGGGAATGAGAGAAAGTATTTTAAACGTCTCGGGAAATCCCCCACTGTAGAGAATAAAATCTAGTTTTTATCTTAGTTTTTACATGAAGATGAAAATTCTGTCATTTTCTTTACAGAAATAAAATATAACTTTCTTTCATGGAACGGGTCATGTTTAAACTTGGTGCATTATTATAATGGCATCATTGATGTAAAATCTGTATAGCGCGGAATAAGCGCAAATGATATTTTCATAGCCTTGACGTATACTTAATTTCTTTGAATCCCCTGAATTGTAAGGAAAAGCTTTGTGTAAATATTCAGCTTAACATCTCTTTTGTTTTCCAGGGGAAAAGAAAGTCATACATGTTTGGAACTACATGAGGATAACCACGTGATAACAGAAATTTCTTTTTTTATGTGAATTATCCCTTTAAGACCTTTGATGTCCTCTGACATCTAGAATTGAATTACTTCCCTCATTATTGCAAAGCTTTTTTGGGGTCTTATTTCAGTCATAAATCATTATCAGGCTTTCCCAAAAATCATCATGCCCCCTTCATTGTTCTTCTCCCAGGGATTCTTTCAGTTTTCTTCTGGGTAAATCCTATGGACTTAAAAGCTTCTTCAGTGAATTACAAAGACATACCACCAAAAAAAAGCACTGACAGGGTCAAAGGAGGAGGCATGTTCCTGGATTTTGCCCTACTCCATCCAGGATTTTGAGGGATGAAGACTGATTGGTTAACTTAAGTCTAATGCACACAGTCAGGAAAAAGAAGAAAGATTGGCTTTATAAACCCCATGAAAACAGAACCAGACACGACTGTGAGTTTGTGTGTGCTGAAATGCTCTGTATTTCCTGTTGTACCATCATGTTATAGTCTGTTTGTCATCTGTGAAACGTCTGTAATAAGCATCAGTATGATGAAGAAGAGCAATGGATTCACTTCTAAATTACTTTTATTACAACATCATGTAGTCCTTTGAGAGCTGTACCATAATCAGACTTAAAACATTGTTTGTTTACTATATAGTACTTGTAGTATCTGTGAACTGAATGTCAGATCAATTGCATACAAACTAAATAAGTTTGTTGACATATATATATATATACGCACACACACACAAATTGCAGTCTTGTGGTCTTAAGTTGTTCTGTGTTGAATAATGTTTTCAAGCTTCAAAACGATACAAAAGGACTATGAAAGTATCATATTCCACATCTTCTGAAGTCACACAACAGCTTTGTGTGAGAAATGTATTCATTGAGCAGATGCTTTTCTCCAAAGCAACTTACAAATGAGGATCATCATCATATTGTTAGCATTTCTCATAAAATGTACGCGATTATTCACTTTTGAATGTTCCTGTTAACCACTGCAAACGAATCACTGGGTCAGTGAGTCGTTTGAAAATCAGAACTGAATGAACCGATTCATTAAGAAGATCCGATAGAAAAGAATCAGTCTACGAGGTTTACGACTTTTCTTTTGAGATTACCAATCATGAGGTTAAACATTTTATGGAGCATTAAAAAAGAGTGAACATGATACTCTTCAAAAATGCACTTTTTTTCCAACAGATCAATCTGGATATATCTTTCTTGATTTCTGTTCACGTGGACCTACAAGTCTTGGTCTGATGCACATTTAAACACACTGAATGCACAAATTACTCCCATCAAATGGCTTGTTTAGCAGCACACCTTACACATAAAAATAGTCCTCCTCAGCACTGCAACAGTTTCATTAGGGTCGCTAGGTTCTTTAATTTACAATAATTGGGGCTCTGAGGGTATTTTGAGTTTATATTTGTAGGGATAATAGCAACGAGTCAACTGCTCGAGGGGAGTCTGTTGTTTTATTGAACGAGGACTAGTTTCCAAATCCCAGTCCTAATCATCAAAACTCAAACAGCAACAGTGGTGAGCTTTAAACAGCAACTTCTTCAACAAGTTTATCCAGTTCCATTTAATTGTGCAATTACTTTTCAGTACAATCATTTGGCTCATATCAGGAGTATTTGTTTCCAAGTTCTGCGGTTGCTCTTGTTAATGTTTGCGACTGAGAATCCGGTTCCAAATCAGCGTGGAAGAGCAACTTCTCCTGGAGCTAATTACGCAGGGGGAGGAGGCCGTTTTCTCATTTATTTGACCCAACATCATGATGCAATTTGGTTTTATCACCGACGGAATACTTATAGAGCGGCTGTGCGATTTCCTGTAACAAACACGTCTGTTGTGCCATTAGAGTGAGTGATTTCACACAGCAGGTTGCCAGTCGTGCACAAGTTCCCTCATCACTTGGGAAAAAAAACGACCGCTAATGGAAATGTTGAGCTAAAAATGCTCAGTCATTCAGCCTTGTTGTGGGTTTATTGCTTTTCCATCTTGTACTTAAGTTACTAATAGGAAGGATGACACGTAACGCAGATGATTTGTAGAAAGTAAAAGAAACCTGTGTTTACATAACCCAGGCGTATATACATGAAGAAGCCTGAACTGATGACTGATAACAGGCTGTTTATGTTCATAGACATTCATATGGACAGATCATGGTTGCTCGAGTCAAAACGGAGCCACCACATCATATCCAAAAGGAGCCAAATTGGCCATATACACTCTTAAAAAATATTGGCATTTATGGTCCTATGAAGAACCTTTAAGGGGGTGTTTGGACGTATTGGTGTTTTGGCCATTAATTTACGTGACAACAGCGTTTTGGGGGCCTGAAAACGCAACCTTTTAAAAAAACGATACCGCTATCATCTCGGTGTAAACTACAAAACATGAATTGGTGAAATCGGTGATGTCATGCGCATGTGCATTACGTGTTCAGTCTATAGGCGCGTAGCGTTTCTTTACACAGCGACATCGCCAACTACTGGCCTGGCAGCAGAATACAGCGTCTTTAGCCGTTTTCACGGATCCGTGTGAACGGAGATCGTTTTCACAACATTGTCGTCTGTACTCAAATAACACAAAGGAAAAACGTTTCTATTTTTAGTACATTGTTGTCATGTAAACGTACCCTAATGGTTCTTTAATGACATTGATGGTTCCAAGAAGAACCATTAACATCCATGGAACCTTTCCATTCCACAAAAGTTCTTTATAGTATGTTCTTGACACTAAGAAGAAAAATTGTAGTTTTAAGAACTGTTCACTGAAAGGTTCTTTGGGGAATCAAATATGGTTCTTTGATGTATCGCTATGAAACCGACTTTTGGAACGTTGTTTTTTAAGAGTGTGGAATCTTTTGATTGCACAAAAGGTGGAAAAAGCCTCATCAGATTATTAAAATGTTCTTTAATGAACTGTTCACTTGAGAGGTTCTTTGGGAAACCGAAATTTGTTCTGCGATGGGCGACAGCATCACTACAAAAATACGCTTTTGGAACTTTTATTTTCAAGAGTGTGGAATCTTTCGATTGCTCAAAATGTTCTTTATTGTGGAATAAGGTTCATTAGATATTAAAGTTTTTCACACGAGGAAAACCATGGGTCTTTTAAGAACTGTTCACTAAGAGGTTCTTTGGGGAACCAAAAATGGCTCTTTTGTGGCATCGTTGCGAAATCCCCCATTTGGAACCTTTATTTTTAAGAGTGTAGTTTATTATGAAACCCAGATTCACTCTTGTAACGTTCAAGTAAGTCCACCGAGTTCTTCGGGCTTCATTACTAGGCACGCAAGCATAGAAGTCTACCTCTGTGGAGAAGCATATTATTGTAAAATCCCAAGAGCCCAGAGACATCCATTAAGTAAATTCAAAGCTAACCCACCACGACTCCAGCCAGCTTGACCCTCTTTGGATCCTCCGAGTTAAATAATACAAGCTATTTCAACACAGGAGATCAAGAAGATATGTGCCCAGCGAGAAGCCGAGTTTCACGTAAAGTACCCTGTGCTGGAGTGATATTAGATAAATGAGATCAAAATTACATTACTGAGCTCTTTATGGAGCTGTGAAAAAAACATCGCCCACAGGTATGTTGCTTGGCCTCGTAATTCGCTCCAGAATCGTTACCATCTGGACTGACATTGGGGAATGCTTCTCTCTTAAAAACCTCAAAGCAAATGATACAAGGAAAATGCCATGTTCATAACCTGGTTTAGTGTTGCTGGACGCTTACGCACACACACACAAGCGCTCACAGGCTCTCAGGAATAGCGAGGCTGAGATAATGCCGTTTTCTGGCATCTGGGTCTTAGGGATCTTTGTGGAGCCAGGACTCTTTTCTGCATTAGATGTTGCTACTTATAATTAGAGCTTGTAATTACAGTAAATCCTCTTGAAATCTTCAAGATACCCAAAGTATGGCTAAAAAGTGAATGAAGGTTATTAATAAAAGAGTTAATGAATGAATCCTAAAATGAATCAATCAATCAGCAAAACAGCTAAAAATGCAAAAAATAAATAATTAAATGATATATATTTTTATATATATCTACTGTAATGCATTGCAATGAGCACCAAGATGGTGACCAAAGTGAGAAAAACATTGTTTATAATTGTATTTCATTTCATTTAATAAAGAAAATTACAGATAAAAAAACAATATGTATATATTTATGTATATATATGTACATATGTATATTTATATATATATATATATATATATATATATATATATATATATACATTGTCTTATGATACCACCAAAAATTATGTTTTTTTAATTTTAAATTTTAAAATTATTATTTGATTTATCTTTTCGATTATAAATTTGAAATACATACATGAACTGGCAGATTAAACTTGTTATTAATTGTTATTTAATTATCACTTTTACAATACAAATTGTTCAAAGTAGATTTACAGAAAATTCTATAATAAAAACAAAAGAAATATTAAAATAGTGCCTTATAACCGCCTATAGTGAAACATTTAAAAAATTTAGATTAAAAATAAACATTTAATATAATTTTAAAAAATTATTAATAATTAAATGAATGGTAACTATTGGCAAATAGTTCTTGATAGCAGTTGTTGTTGTGGTCACATCTCAAGAATAATGGCTGAATTACGCACATTCCTGAACACTGGGTTTTCACTAAAGAGCATCGCTGACCTGCCAGCACACATGAGGAGCCATTGAGGGACCAGTGAGAGCACCTGAGGGTTCGGCAGGAGCCGCCCGCCGTCCCGTCGCCCCCGCACCCCGCCACCGTACGAGAAAAAGCTGTTGTTAATAAAACTTTAAAAGAAGAGGATGAAAAGGAGGAGAAATTGAGCAGCCCGGGCTGTATTATTTCTTCTCAGTGAGGGAGCTGCCCTCTCGCTGGGCAGGCCGGCAGTGTCAACCCTTCGGGGAGGGAGGCGTGAGGAAGGGACAGGGATGGGATGGGTATTTGACCATGGACGCCCCCGGGGCAAAGCAAATCATTTGCTTCTCAGAGGCTTCAAAGAGAGGCAATTACACTTAAGTAACCGTATGAATAGATTGTCTTGCCGGGGAGCTTTCTAGGAGGAAAAACAGAATTGCTTTGAGGGAGATATACCACACCTCATCCAAACATCTCCCACCAAACCAACCCAGCAACTGTCTGTAATTTCCCAGCCAATGGAATAATGATCTATTAAGCTATTTGCATTATAATGTCTGAAGATTCTATTCTTGAATGTTATGCCTAATTAAGCCAGGCACTTTTAAATATTTACTGTTGTAAGAAAAAAGGTTTCAGAGGGGTTCTAGACTTCATTTTAAAGAACGCTTTATGCCAGAAAGGTTCTAGAAGGAGAAATGGCTCAAATGATTGCATCGTATTTTCAAGTTTAACTGGTTATTAAAATTTTTCTAGTGATAAATGATATTTACGAGCTGCTTCATTCATAAAATTGAATTAAAATGTAAATTAATTAAAACAAAATTAATTTTAAAAAAAAGTTGCTGCCTTAAATTTTTTAAGTACAATCAACTTGGATGTTTAAGTCATTTAAACTTAAATTACATTAAACTTACTTTAAACAATGAGTTGAATCTTGTATAACTTGTATAACTTAAAAAAAAAGTGAAAATTGCAATGTAAAAACACATGTTGTCATAACTTATTGATTATATAATTATTTTCACATCGCAGTAAACACTGTCAAATGTTTGACTCTCAAGAGTTTAAAAAGCATGTCCAAAAAGTAATTCAGTAATAAAATCACACATTCTGAAGGTGACGAAACTGCTTAGTAGACCCATATACAATTTTGATTTGTATTTATTTGGATATTTGATTTAAAAATATCATGCAAGGTCATGCAAATATATAGGTTTGGTGATAATTTGAGCTTTAATCATGTTTTTTAAAAAAACAACTTTGCTTGAAAGAGCATTTTCAGTTTCAACTGACTATAGAAATTTGATTTCTTTAAACTCAATTTTTTTAAGATGAGCAAAAGTAATCCGATTACTTGTAACAAGTCGAAGTAATTTTTTTTCCTTTGATCCAACGTCACATTTTTTCAGTGTACACCCGGCTATTGAGAGAGAACGGTACCCACAAAGTCAGCAACCGTTGAGTTTGAGAGAGAGAGAGATTATTAGAGAGTCCTTTGAGTCCAACCTCACCTGTGGAGAGAGGACTATAGGGCTCAGTGGGCAAATAGAGATCACAGCAGCTGCCAGAGCTGTTAGCCAAAGCGCCCTACGGAGAAGAAGAAAAGAGGATGCGAGGCCTTTCAGTTCACCGCCACTTAGTAACAGCAGCCTTGTGGAAAAGCTTGCGGAATGGGAAAGACAAATCCCCGAGCAGCTAAATATTAGAGGTCTCTTTCTTACTGCGTTATATATGGGTCTAATAGCAAACGTCAAACGGGACAAAACAAGCGCAGCGGCTAAAATATAGCCGTAGAGAGACGTGCAGACGGACGTGTGGACAGACAGGACACACACATGAATGTCTCAGCAGGGTGAGATCTATTAGAATGCAGATATCAGCATAAAGGGTCATACATGGCAGATGCTGAGTGGAAAAACTTTAGAAATGCTTGCGGACAAAGGAAATTTGTAGTGTGAGAACAGTCTGACAAAACACTTCGGCATAATGAGCTAATTATGTTTGTTTGGAATCTGAAGGTGAATGGTAGGTTTGTTATGAATAATAATTACCTAATAAAATAGAAAAGAAGTTATGTTATAACAACATAAGAACATGGCAAGTCGTTGTGTGTCATTGGATGTACTCGTTGGCTCTGGTTCAAAACTTTTTTCTTTTTCCTTTTTTTTTTTTAAAGAAATTAAAAACTCAGCAAAGACACATTAAAATGATCAAAAATCAAGACATTTATAATGTTACAAAAGATTTTTGTTTCAAATAAATGCTGTTCTTTTGAGCATTCTATTCATCAAAGAATTCAGAAAAATATATGTAAAGCAGGACAACTGTTTTCAACATTGATAATAATAATCAGAAATATTGAAATGAGCAGCAAATCATCATATTAGAATGATTTCTGAAGGATCACTAAAGACTGTAATGATGCTGACAATTCAGCTTTAACATCACAGGGGACTAAATGACATTCTAAAATATATTCACATAGAAAATTTTG
This sequence comes from Leuciscus leuciscus, assembly GCF_965113295.1. Classification (NCBI taxonomy): domain Eukaryota; kingdom Metazoa; phylum Chordata; class Actinopteri; order Cypriniformes; family Leuciscidae; genus Leuciscus; species Leuciscus leuciscus. Next base: position 35,362,837 of record NC_138727.1, on the reverse strand, counting down.
ATTTAAAAAAAAAAAAAATCACAATATTACTGTTTTTACTGCCTTAAAATGTAGCCAAAACATGTGTCATAATGTGTGCCTATGATGTAGGGCTGTGAACCCATTAATCGTGATTAATCGCATCCAAAATAAAAGTTTGTGTTGTTTACATAATATATGTGTGTGTATATTTAATATATACATGCATAATACAAGAAAAGTTTGCTATTTATAGTTATAATATAAATTATATATGAATATATATACAGTTTGCAAATATTTCTTATATATGTACATGCATGTGTGTGTATTTATATATACAAAATAATTAATACTCAGTACACACATATATTATGTAAACACAAACTTTTATTTTGGATGCTTCACTGCCCTATGATGCCTCGCATAGCTATAGCTCAGTATTGGACCACAGCCTTTATCCTGTAAGTGAGCGCTCTTGTTTAATAAGAAAATATCATCCTCTTTTTGTTTTTCCTCACACAGTAGCACAACTTCAGCCACTGTGCCGCTTCTTGCTGATGTGAAAGCAGTCATAATCTCTTAATCAATTCCTCATAGCCACTGCTAATTACCCAACTCTTGATAACAGGCCTCAGAAGAGCCTTTGAAATGCAACAAGTCAATTACCTGTAAGGTGGATTAATGTAAGCTTACTGGGCCTGTGATCTTCCTCTCGACCCTCCCCTCCCTCTCCGCCTCATTCTCCTCACACAGCAAGACTCACATCCCTTTAAGGCATTACCCACGCATCTCATTTACATCGCCCTGCAGACAATTATCACACTCAGAAAAGTGCAATTGTGTTTTCTACCTCATTAAGCAATAGAACAACAAAGCCCCTATCCCTCTCCCCTTCGCTCGGCTTTTCCTTCCCCTTTTCCCGCACACCTTCTGTCCAAGAGAGGTGGAATGGAAAAGTGGAACAGGGAAACCAAGGGTCTTTTGAAGCTCTAAAGGTCTTTTTGAAAACAAGTGCATATACTTAGGCTACTCTATCGCTTAAACATTTGTGGTCGGTAAGATTCTTTTAATGTTTTCAGATTTGAAACAAGTCTCTTCTTCTTACCAAGGCTGCATTTATTTGATTAAAATTACAGTAAAAACTGTAATATTGTGGAATATTATTACTGTTTAAAATGACTGTTTTCTATTTCTGTATATTTTAAAATGTAATTTATTCCTGTGATGTTAAAGCTGAATTTTCAGCATCATTACTCCAGTCTTCAGGGTCACATGATCCTTCAGAAATCATTCTAATATGCTGATTTGCTGCTCAAGAAACATTTCTGATAATTATTATTATCAATGTTGAACACAGTTGTGCTGCAGATTGATGCAGTCCTTTTTGATGATAGAAAAATTCACCAGAATATGTATGTTTGATCTATGTATTCATGTATTAATTTATTCCCAAAGAGATTTTTTATTATTAAATTAAAATAAATTAAATACTTTAAGATATATAATGATTTTTATTTTATATTTACAATTTTTTTTTATCTAAATTAAATTCACCCAGTTTTTTAAATAGGCCTACTAAACATTAAAAGTATACTTTATTTAAAATATTTACATTTATTTTATTTAGATTTAATTATTAATTATTTGTATCATTTATAGCTGATCTATCTCATTTTAAATGATAAAATAAAAACTGTATCCAAAATATATTTCATTGCGTTTTTATGATTCTATTTAGGCTACTTATCTTTACATATTGTTTGTTTACCTGTGATTGAGAAAACCCGAATATAAACGTTGTTTAAAAATGAGTGGACTGGATACAGAACCCTCGCTCAAGCTAAATCCCAGAGAAACTTTGTCTTCTTTGTCCGAATCCTAAGAAAAACGTTTTCCCTGGGCCTTTGGTTTCAGTAAGTAATGAAATAAGCTTGGCTCTGGAAGGAGGCTGATCTTTTATACTCCTCCAGAAGCGACTTCTGTCTCACCTGATCCAGAAATCAAACTGCGGACTGAACAGAAACTGCAGAACTGGTCTGGGATCAGCGTGGCCACTGTGAAACAGACATCTGCCCAGAGACAGCGGCTCCGACCTCCTGCCTCGTGTCCTGTGAACATTGTTAAAAGCTCAGCGCTCCCTCTCTATTCTCATTGAGAGAGACCAAAGAGTGTTTATTCAAAGAGTCATTTCAACCCACCGGCCCCCTGGTGCCTGGCTTTTTCATGGTAAAACTTTCAAATTGTAATCTCAGGAGAACCAAGCACACATATTTGTTCATGCCTGATCTCCCACATAATCGAATGACACCAGATGGCAAGCCGAAGGACGTGCCAGTGGACCTATAAAAGAGGGAAATAAAATGCCATCATAAGAATCCCCAAGAATTTAAAGTAATTTTATGAGCCTCTAAAAATACTTAACCCTCAGAAGGTTTCACATTTTCAGGCCCAAAGCAATTCATCCAACCTCAACCGAAACTTTTAAATTAGTAACAAAGCTTTTCTTTTTTTGTGTAAAACATTTTAAAAACGTAACGCCTCTTCTCACATTGCACCAAAGAGGTTATTGGCCGAAAAAACTCAAATGACCTTTTCTATGACACCTTCAGATGCCCAAATACTCACTTGTAACAACTTGAAATGAAAATGCAAATCACGTTATTTGACTGGAAAGACAATCAAACAAAACCGAAGGAGCAGAGATCATTTTTGATACAAGTTTTGCGGCCACATAGGGTGATTTAGGTCAATTTCTAGACATAACTGCATGTGCCACAAATAAGCATGGTTTCATATCGCAATATCTTACTCGAGTCCAGAGCCGAAGGAAAAATCCCCACTCTGAGTCCTTCCAAGTGCTGGAATTCATACTAGCTGGCGGTTGAGACGTGACCCCGGCAGTTAAAGCGTAATTCAGGCAGCTGTGGGAGTCTTCATGAGAAATAACAGTGCGTCTTTGGCCACTAACTACCTATGAAAGTGTGGAGACATTCCTGGTTAGTATGAGTGACCATGGAGTCGCCACAGTGGCGTGTATGTAGACACACACACACACACACACAGTTCCATTCATGATTGATTGGTGTAAATATAGAATATAGGACAAACAGACACATATAGGCTCTGTTCCAAACCCCATTGAGCTGCCTTGCTGGCCACTGCCTACATAGACGGCATACTAACCTCATAAGTGATTGATCTGGAATGCACTACTTAGGCAACGTTATACAAAGTGGATGGAAGACAGTATTGCAATTTGAAATGCCGCTAACCTAACACACTCCATACACAAATATTGAGAATATATATATAATTTTCTAAGAAGCCATCTAAGATTTCTGGGATTGCCTTCGGTGTGAAGGAAATTTATTTTAATTATTAAAGGAACACTCCACTGTTTTTTGAAATAGGGCTTATTCACCTTCTTTCCCACATTTAGATAGGTGGGCAAATGCATTTTTGTCTCAGTGCATGCATTGTTTTAGTTTGACAGGGTCGGCGTGAGCTTAGCTTAGCATAATGAATGGAATCCTTTGTTGCCAGCTAGCATGTCCTGAATAAAAGTGATATAAAAAAAAAAAAACCCTACCTAATTACTTCTTGTGGCCTGCGTATTCACAACAAGTACAAATAGCGATGCAGATTAACACTAGGCGATTTCCTAGGCAGATATTGACTTATATATTAAGGACTATATTAGGGGGAAGCACAGGCGAAGCACTGCTACTTGGGCGTGATATCTCTGCGCCCAAGTAGCAGTGCTTCGCCTGTGCTTCCCCCTAATATAGTCCCAAGTCAAAATCTGCATAGGAAATCGCCTAGTGTTAATCTGCATCGCTATTTGTACTCGTTGTGAATACGCAGGCCACAAGAAGTAATTAGGTAGGTTTTTTTTTTTTTTTATATCACTTTTACTCAGGACATGCTAGCTGGCAACAAAGGATTCCATTCATTATGCTAAGCTAAGCTAGCGCCAACCCTGTCAAACTAAAACAATGCATGCACTGAGACAAAAATGCATTTTCCCACCTATCTAAATGTAGGAAAGAAGGTGAATAAGCCCTATTTCAAAAAACGGTGGAGTGTTCCTTTAAAATATAAAAAAAGACCTGTAGCATACCTGTGATGACTTAAAAGACTACAATTTTTATTGAACTAAAATTATTTAAGCTATTATTTATTTGTATTAAATTGGCTAGTATTACATTTATTTGTATTAAGTTATTAAATGAAAAATACATTTTAATTAATAAAATGTAAGAATATTAAATAGACTGAAGGAAACTAAAATACTTAATACTTTAATAAATAGGCCTACATTTTTGAATTAATTAAATTTAAGAATATAAAAATACCTGTAGCATACATTTGATGACTTAAAATACTCCCTCTGTAGGCAGCTTACAAAATGTATTAAATTAAAATGATATTTATTAAATGTATTAAATTGTTATTATTACTTTTATTTGTATTAAATTTATTAAACACAACAATAATCAACAATAATGTTAATCAATGAAATTTAAGAAAATACCTGTAACATATCTATGATGATTTAAAATACTCCCTCTGCAGCCTACTAAAATTATATGTCTAATTAGAATTATTAAATTTATTTGCATCAAATGAGTTATTATTTAATTTAATTGTATTAAATTAATTAAATGCTAAATATATTTTATATTAATTAAATTTGAGAATATTAAACAGCCTAGTTGTCTAGTGTGCTAAACCCGCCTGTATTTACACTAGGGCACTTCTATCACTCACTGCACACAATGAGTTTTGTTGCAAAAAATAATAGATCTGTCTATTAGTGGGTTTAAGCCTTTGTTGCTGAGACATTACTGTAATGAGAAGAATACGCCCAGTGTATTCAGCGCTGGACAAATATAAAACCCCCTCATCTGTCATGTGTTTCAGAAGCATGTCAGCTCTATTTTCAAGCATTAGTCACTGTCTCTGTCTCAACCTGTAGTGCAGAAGTCTGTCTCTATGTGTCTACGTGTGTGTTATTCGCTAGAATAATCTAAATGTCACTTTGCTAAGAATGCATCGAGGAACATGAACGCGGGCATCAGTGACACCGTGAGAACGAAGAGAAGGACGTTCTGTTGCATTGATTTATTTATTTGGTTTATACTATACCAACGCAAGATAAATATGATTGTTTCATTATTATTATTATTATTTACATTCTTAATAAATATGATATATTTTTTATAAATATCATATTTTTTATATTTAAACAAATTTAATTCAAGAAAATAAATAATAATATATATATTTTAATATATAGCTTAAGTAAAACTTTTAAAAAATATGTTTTACTTATTTATCAACTAAGGCTACCCTGAAGAAGATCAAGCTAATTTTTTTTTTTTTTTTTTTTTTTCAGTAAAGCTGTAGTTTTATCTTGCTTCATTCACTAGTATGCAGGCCTTTTTTTTATTTTCTTTTTTTTTTATTACACACCTCCTTTAGGCAATAGAGCATGTTTGGATATTTGGTGTTTTTTGGGGGGGTTTTTTTGTTGTCATTTTATAAAATAAATTAATTTCATGTAATAGCCTATAATAATAAAATATTAAAAAATATTTATAATATTAAAAATATTATATTAAAAGTTTTAACTTTTAAAGATCAAACAAACAGGGAAAGAACAGTGTCATTACCCTTTCATGCATGAATTATGATAACCTCAGTCAGGATTTTTTTCCTATGTGGTTTTATTGCTCTTAGGGCATGAAAAGCAAGATTTGATTTTATTTATTTATTTTTATTTATTTATTTTTTACACATTTTTCAAAGAGATTTTCAGATGTCCACTTGAGAGGACAGCATGCGTTTATGGTTTAAACTGAAGAGATACTGTATTAAACATAATACAATAATCAAACAGATAAAGTATTTGTATTTAACAAACTGATCAATAAAATTATATCAAATCATGTGAAAATTATAAAATAAATACAAAAAATATAAATGTGAAATAAGGCAATTGAACTTTATACAAGTTGCACTTCGCGTATCTTTGATTTCAGAACATGAGGACGAGATTCCATCAGAATTTTCTACATTCTGTCAAGGTACAACTGTGGAAACCACTCAGATGCTCCCTCCAGTGCACCAGAGTATGGAGATTTACCCTTATTAGCTGATAATTCTGATTATGTTCAAGATGGACACATTTCTAGCATAGCCCTCCTCTGAGAAAACCCAGCGATACGTTTTTTTTCAATCTCAACTGAAATGATCAGTGTTGGGGGTAACGCATTACAAGTAACATGCATAACGCATTCAGATTACTTTTTTGATGTTACAGGTAAAGTAATGTGTTACAAGTAACATGCATTACATAATCAGATTGTTTTTTAATGTTACGAGTAA